>NC_057807.1:11777759-11908169 GCF_018294505.1 Triticum aestivum
GATATTTCATGAATAAGTAGTTTGACCACAGTTTGACCAGATTTGACCAAAATTAAAAAAACTGAAATAATTATTTAGTAACACTAATATTTCTTGAATAAGTAGTTTGACCATTCTTTGACCGCAGTTTGACCACAGTTTGACCACAGTTTGACCAGATTTGACCAAAATTCAAAAAACTGAAATAATTATTTAGTAACACATATTCTTGAATAATTATTTAGTAACACTAATACTTCTTGAATAAGTAGTTTGACCATAGTTTGACCAGATTTAACAAAAATTCAAAAAAAACGGAAATTTGAGAATAACTTTTTTTCCTTTTAGAATTTGAGGATTCTAAAAATTTGTGGATTTTTGTGCTGAACATTTTGATATATTATACGTTTTTCTGACATCGTATGCAAAAGTTATACACGTTTTACATTTTCCCTACAGTTTTTGCAAAACATGTCCAAATTAAAGTTTTAAAATTTTCCTAACTAGTACTAGTAGTAACGCAACTACATCTGGAAAGATTTTAATTTTTGAAGTTTTTATTATTTTCTTTTGCTTTTTACAAAACTGAAAAGGCGATCCACTTGGGGATAGAGTTTGAAAATGGGACCTCCAGTACCGGTTCGTGCCACGAACCGGTACTAATGCCTCAAACCCCATTAGTACCGGTTGGTGGCTCGAACCAGGACTAAAGGTCTGACCTTTAGTACCGGTTGTTGCCACGAACCGGTACTAATGGGCATCGCACCCTTTAGTCCCGGTTCGTGGCACCAACCGGGACTAAAGGTCCCATTTGAACCGGGACTAATGCTTGTACGGTGCCCTAGCCACTCGAACCGGGACTAATGCTCACATTAGTCCCGGTTCGTAATGCAATCGGGATTAATGCTCTTTTCTGGCCGAACCAAAGCCCTGTTTTCTACTAGTGGTTTAGCAACCATTATAATCGCTTTAGAGCCCCAAAACGGTGAGTAATAGTACAAGAAACGGGCCAGAAACGGCTAAAACTGCGAGTGTTAATGACATGCACGTAAGCGCACATTGGGGTTCAGTAACCATGAAAATCGCTACGGAACCCCAAATCAATGAGTAATAGCCCATGATACGGGCCAGAATCGGCCAAAATGGCGAGTGTTGATGAATGACACATAAGCGCACCATGGGCTTCAGCAACAATAAAAATCGCTTCGGGACCCCAAAATGTTGAGTAATAGTCCATGAAACGAGACAGAATCAGCTAAAATTGCGAGTGTTAATGACCTGCACGTAAGCGCACCTCGGGGTTCAGTAACCAGGGAAATTACTCCTTAACCCAAAACGGTGAGTAATAGTCCGTGAAACGGGTTAGAATCGGCCAAAACGGTGAGTTTTGATGAACGATACGTAAGCGCACCTTGGGGTTCAGCAACCATAAAAATCGCTCTGGGACCCCAAAACGGTGAGTAATAGTCCATGAAACGGGCTAGAATCAGGCAAAACTGCGAGTGTTGATGACCTGCACATAGTCGCACCTTGGAGTTCAAAAACCATGGAAATCGCAGCGAGACACCAAAACGGTGAGTAATAGCCCATGAAACGGGCCAGAATCGGCAAAAACAACGAGTGTCAATGATCTGCACGTAACCGCACCTCGGGGTACAGTAACCATGGAAATTGCTCCTTACTCCAAAAAGGTGAGTAATAGTCCATGAAACGGGTCAGAATCGGCCAAAACGGTGAGGGTTAATGGCCGATACGTAAGCGCAACTTGAGGTTCAGCAACAATAAAAATCGCTTCGGGACCCCAAAATGTTGAGTAATAGTCCACGAAACAGGCCAGAATCGGCTAAAATAGCGAGTGTTAATGACCTGCATGTAAGCGCACTCGGGGTTCAGTAACCATGGAAATTACTCCTTACCCCAAAACGGTGCGTAATAGTTCATGAAACGGGTTAGAATCGGCCAAAACGGTGAGCTTTGATGAACGATACGTAAGCGCACCTTGGGGTTCAGCAACCATAAAAATCCCTCTGGAACCCCAAAATGGTGAGTAATAGTCCACGAAACGGGCCAGAATCAGCCAAAACGGCGAGTGTTAATGTCATGCACGTAAGCGCACCTTGGGGTTCATCAACCAAGAAAATCGCTTCGGGACCCCAAAATGGTGAGTAAAGTCAATGAAATGGGCCAGAATCGGCCAAACGAGCAACCTGCGAGTGTTGATGACCGATAGGTAAATGCACTCCGAGGTTCATCAAAGTCGCTCCGAGACCCCAAAATGGTGAGTAATAGTCCACGAAACGCGCCAAAATCGGTCAAAACTGCTAGTGTTGATGACCTACACGTAAAAGCACCTCGGGGATCATTAATCATGGAAATCGCTCTAGGACCTCAAAATGGTGAGCAAGAGCCCATGAGACGGTCTGAATCAGCCAAAACTGCGAGTATTGATGACCTGCACGTAATGGCACCTTGGAGTTCAACAACCATGGAAATCGCACAGGAACCCCAAAACGGTGAGTAATAGCCCATGAAACGGGCTAGAATCGGCCAAAAGGTGAGTGTTGATGAACGATACGTAAGCACACCTTGGGGTTTAGCAATCATAAAAATCGTTGTGAGACCGCAAAATGGTGAGTGATAGTCCACGAAACGGGCCAGAATCAGCCAAAACGACGGGTGTTAATGTCCTGCACGTAATCGCACCTTGGAGTTCAAAAACCATGGAAATGGCACCGGGACCACAAAACGGTGAGTAATAGCCCATGAAATGGGCCAGACTCGGGAAAAACAGCGAGTGTTGATGAATGACATGTAAGCGTATCTTGGGGTTCACTAGTAGAAAAGGGCCATTTGTCCTTGTTCATAAGGGCCTTTAGTCCCGGTTCTGGAACCGATACTAAAGGGTCGTTACTAAAGCCTCCCCCTTTAGTCCCGGTTCTTATACGAACCGGGACTAAAGGCCCTCCACGTGGCCGTTGCTTGGAGGTCCACCTTTAGTCCCGGTTGGTAACACCAACCGGTACTAAATGAAATTTTATGAATTTTTTTTTAAATTTCTTTTTGAATTTTTTTTAAAAAAAATTGATTTTCAAATTTCTGAATTATTTTAACCTCTAATCTCTAATCACCCCTCATCACTGCTCAATTTAACCTCTAATCTCGAATCACCCCTCATCATTCCAAATCATCTAACTTCCCGAATGGTCGCCCATCCTCACACTACTCCAGCCTGAGCACGCTTAACTTCCGGGTTCTATTCTCCCTCGTTTCCAAGTCTGCACTTGTTGTTTTCCTGACAATAGTAAGATGTCAATCCTATTAACCCTCAGGAATTTAGCTTGAACATGAAGTCACACATTTCACTGTTTAAGTTTGAAACTATTGTTCTAAAAAACAATAATTATTTAGTAACACTGATATTTCATGAATAAGTAGTTTGACCACAGTTTGACCAGATTTGACCAAAATTAAAAAAACTGAAATAATTATTTAGTAACACTAATATTTCTTGAATAAGTAGTTTGACCATTCTTTGACCGCAGATTGACCACAGTTTGACCAGATTTGACCAAAATTCAGAAAACTGAAATAATTATTTAGTAACACATATTCTTGAATAATTATTTAGTAACACTAATACTTCTTGAATAGGTAGTTTGACCATAGTTTGACCAGATTTAACAAAAATTCAAATAAAGCTGAAATTTGAGCATAACTTTTTTTCCTTTTAGAATTTGAGGATTCTAAAAATTTGCGGATTTTCGTGCTGAACATTTTGATATATTATATGTTTTTCTGACATCGTATGCAAAAGTTATAGCCGTTTTACATTTTCCCTACAGTTTTTGCAAAACATGTCCAAATTAAAGTTTTAAAATTTTCCTAACTAGTACTAGTAGTAACGCAACTACATCTGGAAAGATTTTAATTTTTGAAGTTTTTATCATTTTCTTTTGCTTTTTACAAAACTGAAAAGGCGATCCACTTGGGGGTAGAGTTTGAAAATGGGACCTTCAGTACCGGTTCGTGCCACGAACCGGTACTATTGCCTCAAACCCCATTAGTACCGGTTGTTGCCACGAACCGGTACTAATGGGCATCGCACCCTTTAGTCCCGGTTCGTGGCACCAACCGGGACTAAAGGTCCCATTTGCACCGGGACTAATGCTTGTACGGTGCCCTAGCCACTCGAACCGGGACTAATGCTCACATTAGTCCTGGTTCATAATGCAACTGGGATTAATGCTCTTTTCTGGCCAAACCAAAGCCCTGTTTTCTACTAGTGGTTCAGCAACCATTAAAATCGCTTAGGGCCCCAAAACGGTGAGTAATAGTCCAAGAAACGGGCCAGAAATGGCTAAAACTGCGAGTGTTAATGACCTGCACGTAATCACACATTGGGGTTCAGAAACCATGAAAATCGCTCCGGAACCCCAAATCGATGAGTAATAGCCCATGAAACGGGCCAGAATCGGCCAAAATGGCGAGTGTTGATGAACGACACGTAAGCGCACCATGGGCTTCAGCAACAATAAAAATCGCTTCGGGACCGAAAAATGTTGAGTAAATAGTCCATGAAACGGGCCAGAATTGGCTAAAATTGCAAGTGTTAATGACCTGCACGTAAGCGCACCTCGGGATTCAGTAACCATGGAAATTACTCCTTACCCCAAAACGGTGAGTAATAGTCCATGAAACGGGTTAGAATCGGCCAAAACGGTGAGTTTTGATGAAAGATACATAAGCGCACCTTGGGGTTCAGCAACCATAAAAATCGCTCTGGGACCCCAAAATGGTGAGTAATAATCCACGAAACGGGCTAGAATTAGGCAAAAATGCGAGTGTTGATGACCTGCACGTAGTCGCACCTTGGAGTTCAAAAACCATGGAAATCGCACCGAGACACCAAAACGGTGAGTAATAGCCCATGAAACGGGCCAGAATCGGCCAAAATAGCGAGTGTTAATGATCTGCACGTAACCGCACCTCGGGGTACAGTAACCATGGAAGTTGCTCCTTACTCCAAAAAGGTGAGTAATAGTCCATGAAACGGGTCAGAATCGGCCAAAATGGTGAGGGTTAATGACCGATACGTAAGCGCAACTTGGGGTTCAGCAACAATAAAAATCACTTCGGGACCCCAAAATGTTGAGTAATAGTCCACGAAACAGACCAGAATCGGCTAACATAGCGAGTTTTAATGACCTGCATGTAAGCGCACTCGGGGTTCAATAACCATGGAAATTACTCCTTACCCCAAAACGGTGAGTAATAGTTCATGAAACGGGTTAGAATCGGCCAAAACGGTGAGTTTTGATGAACGATATGTAAGCGCACCTTGGGGTTCAGCAACCATAAAAATTGCTCTAGGAACCCAAAATGGTGAGTAATAATCCACAAAACGGGCTAGAATCAGGCAAAACTGCGAGTGTTGATGACCTGCACGTAGTCGCACCTTGGAGTTCAAAAACCATGGAAATCACACCGAGGCCCCAAAACGGTGAGTAATAGCCCATGAAATGGGCCAGAATCGTGCAAAAGGGCGAGTGTTGATGACCGACATGTAAGCCCACCTTAGGATTCAGCAACCATAAAAATCGCTCCGGGACCGACATGTAAGTCCACGTAACGAGCCAGAATCGGCCAAAATAGCGAGTGTTAATTACCTACACGTAATCGCACCTCGGGGTTCTGTAACCATGGAAATTGCCCCTTACCCCAAAACGATGAGTAATAGTCCATGAAACAGGTCAAAATCAGCCAAAATGGTGAGCGTTGATGAACGATACGTAAGCGCACGTTGGGTTCAACAACCATAAAAATCGCTCCGGGACCCCAAAATGGTGAGTAATAGTCTACAAAACGGGCCAGAATCGGCCAAAACGGCGAGTGTTAATGTCATGCACCTAAGCGCACCTTGGGTAATTCTACCCTCTAGCTTAGGGTTTTCGTCTCTGGCGGCGACTCTCCGCCGCCTAGAGATTTCTTTGCCATCAGCCGGCCTGTTTCCTGCCGATTCTCGTCGGAGCCTGCGGCTGGGGCTCGTCAGGAAGGACAGCAAGTCTCCTACAGTTTCTGTCTTGTCTCACCGTTGCCAAGGTGCAAGCCCTAGATTGCGGCTGAGGCGAGTTCGTCCACGACAGGATGGAAGGGGAAGAATCTTGAAGAGATGTTGCAACACCTTGATCTTCAAGACGACGAGTTGGATGACGTGGTTGTGGGGCAGGAGGATCAGAAGAAGTACGAAGCAGATGCAAGATGGTTAGCGATCGGTAAGGTAAACACAACCAGGATATTCAGCTCATCGGCAATGTTTGAAACCATGAAATCAATCTGGGGTCTAGCGCATGTACCCAAGTATAGGGAGGCACAGGAGAATCTTTATATCTTTCAGATGTTCTGTTTGGGGGATTGGAAGAAGGTTGTTCATGGCGGACCTTGGCTGTTTCGCGGGATGGGTATGCTCATTGAAGATTATGATGGAAAGAAGGAACCATCATCCTATGTCTTTGATGGTCTATATGTTTGGGCTCAGATACACAATATACCAGAGTTATACAGGAAACCTGAGGTAGTGGATCAACTAGCACGACGCATTGGTCGGGTCAAGGAAACCCAGCTCTCCCCTAGGCTCTTCTATGAGGGAGATTCTGTCAGAGTTCGCGTGAGGGTTCTGGTGGACAAGCCCTTGACCAGGGTAACACCGCTGAATGTGACGGGTGAAGGCCGGAAGTTCCTCCCGATAAAGTACAAGAAGATACCGTACTTCTGTCAAGTTTGTGGTTTCATGGGTCATAACCATGAGGAATGCGGTGATGGAGTTTGGGAGGCTAAAGACAAGCAGTGGGGTAGCTGGATGTTAGCTAAGAGAAGGGAGACAGCACCGGATCAACAAGGAGGAGGCCGTCCCTCGCGCGGTGGCTGCTCGAGGGGTAGAGGCAGAGGCAGGAATGGCAGGGGAGCCCCACAGGCTCGGCCAGCATCTTCGCGCAAAAGATCATCGCAAGAGGCCGGGCTGGATGAGGTCGTAGAGGCGGGGGAAGATGTCACAAGCCCGCTCAAATCAGCAACCATACCGGAGGGCGAGGAACAGAGATCAGAAGCACCGGCGGCATGCAAAAACCTCAACTTTGCTTTGTCTGAAAACCCACACGCTCGGGAGCTGAACTCAACAACACAAGGCTTTGGAGCAGCTGAGTCACAAGCAAAGGAAAACCAAGACCTAGTGGTGGTGCCGCCACTACCTCCTGCATATGTCTCTCCCAGGGATGCTAAGAAGGCGAAAAAGTCAGATTCACCGGCAAAGCAAAAGAAGAACAAGATGGCATTATTGGCGGGCTCCGAGATGGGGCGCCGCCAGGCCCAATGAAACTATTAAGTTGGAACTGCCGTGGGATTGGCGATCCCGCGACAGTTTGCGAACTCCACGATCTAGTGGACATTAGTTTGCCTGCTATCTTGTGTTTAGTGGAAACTCTGTTGCAAAAGAGTCGTGTTGAAGGTCTTCGTTTCTCTTTAGGTTATGATTTCAGCTTTGGAGTTGGTAGCAGTGGCCGTAGTGGCGGTCTTTGTATCTTTTGGAAAAATTCCGTCGATGTTGCAATAAAAAAATTCTGAGTATCATGTGGATGCCTGGGTTACAGAACCAGGGATGGATCAATGGAGGTTGTCATGCTTTTATGGAGAAGCAACCCGAAGTCTGTGGTACAAGACTTGGGATACTATGAAACGGTTAAGGGGAGAGAGCTCTCTGCCATGGATGTGCATAGGAGATTTTAACGAGATTCTTAGACCAGACGAGCAACACGGTCCTAATGAACATGACAGTGCTCAAATCGAGGCATTCAGAGAAGCTGTCGATGTTTGCGGCTTAGCTGACCTTGGTTACCGTGGTTTGGACTGGACGTGGGAAAAGAAGGTGGCTGGTGGGCACTATTGCCGTGTACGCCTAGACAGAGCTTTGGCTTCGGCCTGTTGGTCAGCTCTGTTTCCTTTTGCAACTGTTGAGCACCTTACAGCGGCAAAGTCAGATCATTGTCCTAATCTTCTCGAAACGGAGCTCGCAGATATGAGTGTTCATGTGAAATAGAAACAGTTCCGATACGAGTGTATGTGGGAACGTGACTCAAGGTTTGAAGATACCCTTGCCGACGCTTGGACATCAGAAGGGCCGGCCCAGACCGTTGCTGCGCTATCAAATAAACGGGCCAATGTTGCTGGTCGTTTGCAATGATGGGGGCGCACCACCTTTGCAGCGGTCCGGACTGAGCTCAGATCCCTAAGACAAAAACTGCAGCACATGCGCTCGCAGCCAAACAGGACAGGGCCATCCGCCGAGGAGAAGAGCATAGAGGCTCGGATAGTGGAGTTATGCTTAAGATAGGAGATTATGTGGCATCAGAGGGCGCGTATCCAGTGGCTTGCGGAAGGTGATAGCAACACAAAGTTTTTTCATCGTAAGGCAAGCGCCCGCAAGGCAAAAAACCGTATTGCCGAGCTGCATCGTGGTGATGGTTCAGTTTGCAAAGAGGAGCACGAGATGGCAGATATGGCAACAAGTTTCTACAGTAACCTCTACGCTTCTGAGAATACAGTAGGGATTGAGGAGGTGCTCTCCCATATACCATCCAAGGTTGATGCAGCAATGAACACCACACTGAACGCCGAGTATAGTAAAGCTGAGATAAAAACAGCTCTGTTCCAAATGTTCCCCACAAAGGCTCCCGGGCCGGACGGCTTTCCAGCACACTTTTTTCAGCGGCACTGGGAGCTGTGTGGTGATGAGGTTACTGCTATGGTGCTTCGAGTTCTGAATGGAGAGGATTCCCCGGAGGAGATAAACAAAATGTTCATTGTTCTTATTCCCAAGATTGCTAGTCCAAAAAAATTAGCATAGTTTCGACCGATTAGCCTCTGTAATGTGATCTTCAAGATCGCGTCAAAGGTTTTGGCTAACCGGCTCAAGCTTATTCTCCCCGATATCATCTCTGAGGAACAATCAGCATTTGTACCAGGACGCCTCATTACAGATAACTTCATCTCGGCATACGAGTGTCTCCACTACATGAAGAGAAAAAAGAGGAAGAGCAATAGATTTTGTGCTCTAAAACTTGACATGATGAAAGCCTATGATAGACTGGAGTGGAATTATTTGGAGAGAGTTATGCTTAAGTTGGGAATTAGCCCACGTTTCACAGAGATAGTAATGAGGTGTGTTACTTCTATTTCATTCTCGGTCATCTTCAATGGAGGGAAGCAAGAGGAGTTTAGGCCCTCTCGAGGCCTAAGGCAAGGGGACCCGATATCACCGTATTTGTTCTTATTGGCAGCTGAAGGCCTCTCTTGTTTGCTGAAATCCACCCTGCCAAATGAGAGGATTCAGGGCATTATAGTGGCAGCTGGTGCACCCCAGGTAAATCATCTTCTTTTCGCAGATGACAGTCTTCTTTTCTTTGATGCAACACCTGACATGGCAAACAGAGTGGATCTCCTACTACACAAATATTATGCCGCTTCTGGGCAGCGAATCAACAAGGACAAATCGTCAATATTCTTTAGCAAGGGTTGTTCGGAAAGTTTGAGGCAGGAGGTTAAACAAATTCTTGCAGTTCAGGATGTGAAACTGTCTGACAAATACCTCGGCCTCCTGGATGACGTGGGGAGATCGAAGGAGGGGTCTTTCAAATATCTGAAGGACCGAATATGGAAGCAAGTCCAGGGCTGGATGGAAAAAATTCTTTCCGTTGGAGGAAAGGAAGTGCTTATCAAAACGGTCACTCAAGCAATCCCCACCTATTCCATGGCATGTTTCAAACTGCCACGGGGCTTGTGTCAGCATATAAATGGTATTTTGCGGAAATTCTGGTGGGGATCGAAGAATGGTGAGAGGAAGACCGCTTGGGTCTCTTGGGAAGTTATGACACGACCCAAATTCATGGGAGGTATGGGGTTCCGCGACATTGAGATTTTTAACTTGGCCCTACTTGCTAGACAAGCCTGGCGCCTTCTTCAGGAACCAAACTCCCTCAGTGCCAGGATTCTGCAGGCTGTTTACTACCCCGCGTCCTCAATTCTTGAAGCTGAGCTGGGCAATAATCGGTCACAGGTTTGGCGCTCAATAATTGAAGGGAGGGACACGCTTAAACTAGGTTTAGTAAGGAGGATTGGTTTAGGGGATGACACACATATATGGCTCGACAACTGGATCCCACGGGATTTCAAGCTGCGACCAGTTTACCCAAATCCATAAACCCTCCGCAAAAAGTTTCGGACCTCATTAACCCGATCACATGTACTTGGGATGAAGCTGCACTAGAGGAACACTTCTATGAGATGGACAAGGAAGCAATCTTGAATATTCCTCTAAGCTCTAGGGCCCGACAGGATTTCTGGTCATGGCACTATGAACGAAAAGGAATCTTTACGGTACGTTCTGCATACAGGCTGTTATCATCAACTAAGTAGCAACAAACAGACTGGCTCAAGCAAAACGAGGGGCACTCTAATGGTGAGTCCGACCGAAGGTCATGGAGCCGGCTGTTGGCAGCCCTGGTTCCTTCAAAAGTCAAAGTCTTTGCCTGGAGATTAGCCAAGATGTCAATCCCGACAGGTGCGGTGCGTCACCACCGTACCATGGCTGATTCGGCGGAATGCTCAATAAGTTACGCGGCAAACGATACGTGGCGCCATTCTCTTTTCGACTGTCGTATGTCCCGGTGTGTTTGGGCACTTGCTCATGAAGATCTTACTGAGACTATCATATCAAACATATCAGAGGAAGCGAAGCATTGGATGTTATGGCTGGTTGATACGCTACCCTCGACGGAATTAGCACGGGTGCTCGTGATGATGTGGGCCATATGGTGGGCAAGGTGCCGTGCCATCCACGACAACCAATTCCAAAGCCCGCTGAGCACTCATGTTTTCATTAACAATTTCCTGGCGGAGCTGGAGATGATTCCCGAGAAGAAGGCAAAGCCTACGGGCCGACAAGCAAACCTCAAGGACCTGCATGTAAATCCTGGGGACTTGCATGTAATTTCAGGGAACTCAAACAACCGGCCGCATTCTAGCTTGTGGATTCCGCCTGTCAATCATGAGGTCAAGATGAATGTGGATGGTGGCTTCTCGAAGATCGGCGACCGGGCAGCGTCAGCGGTGATTTGCAGGGACAAATGAGGCAAGTTTCTCGGTGCATCCGCCATTATACATGACGGCCTCCTTGACCCCGCAGTTCTCGAAGCACAAGCTTGTAGCGAGGCACTCTCGCTCGCTATGGACTTGCATGTCAAATCCATATGCGTCGCATCAGACTGTCTCGAAGTGGTGACCAATATAGAGGATGAAGTTCCATGCCGATACTTTGCTATCTTGCAAGATATAAAGCACCAGCGGAGGCTTTTCCATGATGTAAATTTTATTTATGAAAGTAGAAAACATAATGGGGAGGCGCACGCCTTGGCAAAGGCAGCTGCCTCCCTTAGCTCGGGGCGCCATGTGTGGCTTACTAGTTTGCCCGACATCATCTGTATCCCTATGTTCCTGAACTTTTAATAAAGGGTGCAGTTGGCTCAAAAAAAACTGCACCTTGGGGTTCATAAACCAAGAAAATCACTTCAGGACCCCAAAACAGTGAGTAATAGTCCACGAAACAGGCCAGAATAGGGCAAAACTGCGAGTGTTAATGACTTGTACGTAAGCGCACATTGGGGTTCCGTAACCATAAAAATCGCTCTGGAATCCCAAATTGATGAGTAACAGCCCATGAAACGGGCCAGAATCTGCCAAACCTGCAAGTGTTGATGACCGATAGGTAAATGCACCCCGAAGTTCATCAATCGTGGGAATCGCTCCGAGACCCCCAAAATGGTAATTAATAGTCCATGAAACGCGCCAAAATCGTCCAAAACTGTTAGTGTTGATGACCTACAAGTAAATGCACCTTAGGGATCATTAATCGTGGAAATCGCTCCAGGACCTCAAAATGGTGAGCAATAGCCCATGAGACGGTCCGAATCAGCCAAAACAGTGACTGTTGATGACCTGCATGTAATACCACCTTGGAGTTCAACAACCATGGAAATCGCACAGCGACCCCAAAACGGTGAGTCATAGCCCATGAAACGGGCTAGAATCGGCCAAAACGGCGAGTGTTGATGAACGATATGTAAGCACACCTTGGGGTTTAGCAATCATAAAAATCGCTCCGAGACCGCAAAATGGTGAGTAATAGTCCACGAAACGGGCCAGAATCAGACAAAACGGCGAGTGTTGATGTCCTGCACGTAATCCCACCTTGCAGTTCAAAAACCATGGAAATGGCACCGGGATGCCAAAACGGTGAGTAATAGCCCATGAAATGGGCCAAAATTGGGAAAACAGCGAGTGTTGATGAATAACATATAAGTGCATCTTGGGGTTCAGCAACCATTAAAATCGCTTTGGGACCCCAAAATGGTGAGTAATAGTCCAAGAAATGGGCCAAAAATGGCTAAAACTGTGAGTGTTAATGACATGCACATAAGCGCACATTGAGGTTCACTAACCATGAAAATCGCTCTGGAACCCCAAATCGATGAATAATAGCCCATGAAACGGGCCAGAATCGGCCAAAATGGCGAGTGTTGATGAATGACACGTAAGCGCACCATGGGCTTCAGCAATCATAAAAATCGCTCTGGGACCCCAAAATGATGAGTAATAGTCCACGAAACAGGTCAAAATCAGCCAAAATAGTGAGTGTTAATAACCTGCACGTAAGCGCACCTCGGGATTCAGAACCATGGAAATTGCTCCTTGCCCCAAAATGGTGAGTAATAGTCTATGAAACGGGTCAGAATCGTCAAAACGGTGAGTGACGATGAACGATACGTAATCGCACCTTGGGGTTCAGCAACCATAAAAATCGCTCCGAGACCCCAAAATGGTGAGTAGTGGTCCACGAAACGGGCCAGAATCGGCCACAACGGCGAATGTTAATGTCATGCACGTAAGCGCACCTTGGGGTTCATAAACCAAGAAAATCGCTTCGGGGCCCAAAACGGTGAGTAATAGTCCACGAAACGGGCCAGAATCGGCCAAACCTGCGAGTGTTGATGACCGATAGGAAAATGCACCCCGAGGTTCATCAATCGTGGAAACCGCTCCGAGTCCCCAAAATGGTGAGTAATAGCCCATGAAACGGGCCAGAATCGGGCAAAATGCCGAGTGTTGATGACTGACACGTAAGCGCATCTTGGTGTTCAGCAACCATTAAAATCTCTTCGGGATCCCAAAACGGTGAGTAATAGTCCACGAAACGGGTCAGAATCGGCCAAAATGGCAAGTGTTAATGACCTGCACGTAAGCGCACATTGGGTTTCGTAACCATAAAAATCGCTCCGGGACACCAAATCAATGAGTAATAGCCCACAAAACGGGCCAGAATCGGTCAAAATGGTGAGTGTTGATGAACGACACGTAAGCGCACCATGGGCCTCAGCAATCATAAAAATCGCTCCGGGACTCCACAATTGTTAGTAATAATCCATGAAACGGGCCAAAATCGGCCAAAATAGCAAGTGTTAATAACCTGCACGTAAGCCCACCTCGGGGTTCAGTAACCATGAAAATTGCTCCTTGCCCCAAAACGGTGAGTAATAGTCTATGAAACGGGTTAGAATCGTCAAAACGGTGAGTGTTGATGAATGATACGTAAGCGCACCTTGGGGTTCAGCAACCATTAAAATCGCTTTGGGACCCCAAAATGGTGAATAATAGTCCACGAAACGAGCCAGAATCGGCCAAAATAGCGAGTGTTAATGACCTACACGTAAGAGCACGTCGGAGTTCAGTAACCATGGAAATTGCTCCTTACCCAAAACGGTGAGTAATAGTCCACGAAACGGGTCAGAATCGGCCAAAACGGTGAGTGTTAATGAACGATACGTAAGCGCACCTTGGGGTTCAGCAACAATAATAATCGCTTTGGGGCCCCAAAATGTTGAGTAATAGTCCACGAAACGGGTCAGAATCGGCTAAAATTGCGAGTGTTAATGACCTACACGTAAGCGTACCTCGGGGTTCAGTAACCATGGAAATTACTCCTTACACCAAAACAGTGAATAATGGTCCACGAAACGGGTCAAAATCGGCCAAAATGGCGAGTGTTAATGTCATGCACACAAGCGCACCTTGGGGTTCATAAACCAAGAAAATCGCTTCAGGACCGCAAAACGGTGAGTAATAGTCCACAAAACGGGCCAGAATCGGCCAAACCTATGAGTGTTGATGACCGATGGGAAAATGCACCCTGAGGTTCATCAATCGTGCAAATCGCTCTGAGACCCCAAAATGATGAGTAATAGCCCATGAAACGGGCCAGAATCAGGCAAAATGGCGAGTGTGGATGAATGACACGTAAGCGAATCTTGGTGTTCAACAACCATTAAAATCGCTTCGGGACCACAAAACGGTGAGTAATAGTCCATAAAACGGGCCAGAATCGGCCGAAATGGCGAGTGTTAATGACCTGCACGTAAACGCACATTGGGGTTCGTAACCATAAAAATCGCTCTGGAACACCAAATCGATGAATAATAGCCCATGAAACGGGCCTGAATCGGCGAAAATGGCGAGTGTTCATGAACGACACTTAAGCGCATCTTAGACTTCAGCAACCATAAAAATCGCTTCAGGGCCCCAAAATGGTGCATAACAGTCCATGAAACGGGCCAGAATCGACCAAAATAGCGAGTGTTAATGACCTGCACGTAAGAGCACGTTGGGGTTCAGTAACCATGGAAATGGCTCCTTACCCAAAAACGGTGAGTAATAGTCCATGAAACGGATCAGAATCGGCCAAAACGGTGAGTGTTAATGAATGATACGTAAGCGCACCTTGGGGTTCAGCAACAATAAAAATCGCTTTGGGGCCCCAAAATGTTGAGTAATAATTCATGAAACGGGGCCAGAATCGGCTAAAATTGCGAGTGTTAATGACCTGCATGTAAGCGCACCTCGGGGTTCAGTAACCATGAAAATTACTCCTTACACCAAAACAGTGAGTAAAGTCCATGAAATTGGTTGGAATCGGCCAAAACGGTAAGTTTTGATGAATGATACGTAACTGGGTGGCTATAAAGGTACACTACGGGTATCTCTGAAAGTGTCTGTTGGGTTGGCACGAATCGAGATTGGGATTTTGTCACTCCGTGGAAACGGAGAGGTATCTCTGGGCCCACTCGGTAGGACATCATCATAATGTGCACAATGTGACCAAGGGGTTGATCACGGGATGATGTGTTACGGAACGAGTAAAGAGACTTGCCGGTAACGAGATTGAACAAGGTATCGGTATACCAACGATCGAATCTCGGGCAAGTACCATACCGCTAGACAAAGGGAATTGTATACGGGATTGATTGAGTCCTTGACATCGTGGTTCATCCGATGAGATCATCGTGGAACATGTGGGAGCCAACATGGGTATCCAGATCCCACTGTTGGTTATTGACCGGAGAACATCTCGGTCATGACTACATGTCTCCCGAACCCGTAGGGTCTACACACTTAAGGTTCGATGACGCTAGGGTTATAAAGGAAGTTTGTATGTGGTTATCGAATGTTGTTCGGAGTCCCGGATGAGATCCCGGACGTCACGAGGAGTTCCGGAATGGTCCGGAGGTAAAGATTTATATATAGGAAGTCCTGTTTCGGCCATCGGGACAAGTTTCGGGGTCATCGGTATTGTACCGGGACCACCGGAAGGGTCCCGGGGGCCCACCGGGTGGGGCCACCTGCCCCGGGGGGGCACATGGGCTGTAGGGGGTGCGCCTTGGCCTACATGGGCCAAGGGCACCAGCCCCTAGAGGCCCATGCGCCAAGATATAGGAAAAAGGGGAGAGTCCTAAAAGGGGAAGGCACCTCCGAGGTGCCTTGGGGAGGATGGACTCCTCCCCCCCTCTTGGCCGCACCCCTTTCTTGGAGGAAGGGGCAAGGCTGCGCCTCCCCCGTCTCCCTTGCCCCTATATATAGTGGAGGGGAGGGAGGACATCTATACCTGAGCCCTTGGCGCCTCCCTCCCTCCCGTGACACCTCCTCCTCTCCCATAGGTGCTTGGCGAAGCCCTGCAGGATTGCCACGCTCCTCCATCACCACCACGTCGTTGTGCTACTGCTGGATGGAGTCTTCCTCAACCTCTCCCTCTCTCCTTGCTGGATCAAGGCGTGGGAGACATCGTCGAGCTGTACGTGTGTTTAACGCGGAGGTGCCGTCCGTTCGGCACTAGGATCATTGGTGATCTGAATCACGACGAGTACGACTCCATCAACCCCGTTCACTTGAACGCTTCCGCTTAGCGATCTACAAGGGTATGTAGATGCACTCTCCTTCCCCTCGTTGCTAGTCTCTCCATAGATAGATCTTGGTGACACGTAGGAAAATTTTGAATTTCTGCTACGTTCCCCAACACTGCATGTAGTCGCACCTTGGAGTTCAAAAACCATGAAAATCGCACCGAGACCCCAAAACGGTGAGTAATAGCCCATCAAACAGACCAGAATCAGGCAAAACGGCGAGTGTTGATGACTGACAGGTAAGCGCAACTTGGGGTTCACTAACCATAAGAATCGCTTCGGGACCCTAAAACGGTGAGTAATAGTCCACGAAACGGTCTGGAATCGGCCAAAACTGCGGGTGTTAATGACCTGCACGTAAGCGCACCTCGGGGATCATCAATCATGAAAATCGCTCTAGGACCTTAAAATGGTGAGCACTAGCCCATGAGACAGGTCGAATCAGCCAAAACTGCGAGTATTGATGACATGCACGTAATAGCACCTTGGAGTTCAACAACCAAGGAAATCGCACATGGACCCCAAAACGGTGAGTTATAGCTCATGAAACGGCCTAAAATCGTCTATAACGGCGAGTGTTGATGAACGATACGTAAGCACACGTTAGGTTTAGCAATCATAAAAATCGCTCCGAGACCCCAAAATTATGAGTAATAGTCCACAAAACGGGTCAGAATCAACCAAAACGGCGACTGTTGATGACCTGCACGTAATCGCACCTTGGAGTTTTAAAAACCTTGGAAATCGCATTGGGACCCCAAAACGGTGAGTAATAGCCCATGAAACAGGCCAGAATCCAGCAAAACAACGAGTGTTGATGAATAACACGTAAGCGCATCTTGCGATTCAGGAACCATTAAAATCGCTTCGGGGCCCCAAAACGATGAGTAATAGTCCACGAAACGGGCCAGAATTGGCCAAGATTGTGAGTGTAAATGACCTACACGTAAGCGCACCTCGGGGTTCAGTAACCATAGAAATTGCTCCTTACCTCCAAAACGGTGAGTAATAGTCCATGAAACAGGTCAAAATCGGCCAAAATGGCGAGTGTTAATGAACGATACGTAAGCGCACCTTGGGCTTCAGCAGCCATAAAAATCGTTCCGGAACCCCATAACGGTAAGTTATAGTCCATGAAACGGACCAGAATCGACCAAAACGGTGAGTATTAAGTTCATGCACGTAAGCGCACCTTGGGGTTTATAAACCAAGAAAATCGCTTCGGGACCTAAAACGTTGAAATACTTTTTTGAATACATAGTAATATATTTTCCAAATACACGTTTTACATTTTGTAACGACAGTAAACATTTTATAAATCACACGAGCATTTTTTTTGCATTGTTACAGATTTTTAAAATTGTATACACTGTTGTCAAACACATCTCACATATAGTCTTTTAAGGGTATGGCACATTTTTCTACATCACGCAAACAATTTTTTTTATATTGTATACACTTCTTTTTAAAATTTCACAGGCACATTTTTTTATTTTATTTTTTTGAATATTATTTTACATTGTACAATTTTATTCCAAATACCACATACATTTAGCTAAACTCATGATATTTTTTAGATGTCACAAACATTTTCTTTACACATTTGTTCAGGTTTCAAAATTTGTTCCCAGTTTTCAATTTTCAAAAAGTATTCGCACTTTCAAAAAAAATCCTGGTTTAAAAATTGTTTATGTTTCAAAATCGTGTTTGCTTTTTCAAAACATATTCGTTTACTTAAAGTATTCAGAATTTTCAAAAAGTATTCACATCTTATAAAATGTTCGGACATTTCCAAATTTGTTTATGTTTTTAATATTTGTTTGCCCCTAAAAAATGTTTTCAAAGTTGAGCGCTTCTGTGTGTGCTTAACTAAATGAGGCCTCTTATTATATCACTCATAGTTGTCTCCACTAGTGGCTAGCGGGATGAGCTCAACTCTGCCACGTCCCAAATGCAAAGTTGTTTTTGCTACTTCCCGCTTTAAGGAAGAGAATGGCTTTTTAGGTCGCGCCTTAAGAAAAGGAAAAAGAAAACTCCAGCCCTGTCAAGTCCACAACCAACAATCCCGGGATTTAACATGCCACGTCGACAATCCTTGTTTGGGAACGCACTTAAAGTTGAAAATAGACTGGAATCAAAGAGTTTGGTGTGCTGATTTCTGGGATTTGAAGTTTGCGGTTCGATTTAGCTTTCGTCTACGAATTCAAGGTTTACTTCAAACTATTTCCTTATGGAGGGAAGACACAAGGACACTGTGAATGAATGAAAACAACTAGTTGATGAATGCTCCTTCAGGAGTCTCACAATGATCAGCGCCCTCGACGCGCTCTCAGCTACCCGCCACGTGTCGCGCTCCGGACGCTCCCTCCAGATTTTTTTTATTTATTTTTCCGCACGTGTTTTTGGCTTTATGAAGGGTTTTTTGTGTCTCTTTGATGTTTTGGTTTTTCACCGGTCTTCCTTAGCTTTTGGACAAAAAATTACGCAAAAAAATGAGTTTTTTTCTTCCGTAAGAGGCATGGTTTTGCTTTCGCGAGATGCACGACCATGCCTCTCAGAAATGAAAAGAAAACACATTTTTTGTTTTTTTTCTTCTGCGAGAGGCACGGTTTTGCTTTGCGAGAGGCATGATCGTGCCTCTCGAAAAAGTAAAAAATGTTTTCTGTTTTTTTCTTCCGCGAGGGGCAAGGTTTTGCTTCCGTGAGAGGCATGGTGGTGCTTTCACGAGAGGCACGGCCATGCCTTCTTGAAAACAAAAAAAACATTTACATAAAAAGTGGCGTCCCTAAAACCATATATGGGCCGGCTCAATGTTGAGGAGGGGTGTACGCCAGTTTTAAAAAATCCCTATGACTAATGCCTAAGCCCAAAATATGGTTTGGGTCACTCACTAGCCTATGTACTGGGAAGCTCCGATTTAGCATTGTATCCGCTGGGAAGAGGGCAGCGCTTTGCCTCGCTTATGCGAGCCCTAGTGTGCGATCGCGTTGGCTCCAGGCGGGCGGGAGGCCATAACATCATTTATTTGGTTTTTTGATATTTTCAGTTTTCATTATTTTTACTTTTTTTGCGATGATTTAGTTTTTGATTGTTGCAAATATCCTAAATAATTATATTGCCAAAACAATTTACATAAAAACTGTTTCCCAAGCATTGGAAAAATGTTAAATGTGTACAAACAAAATTTTCTAATGTATACGGGAAATTTACATAAAAAGCACAATATGTCTTGAAAAAGTTGACCGCGTATTTAGAAATGTTAATCAAGAATTTCAAAATATTTTTGAACAAGTATTTGAAAATAATTAACTAAGCATTCGAGAAATGTTAAATGTGTGTAGAACAAATGTTGACCATGTGTTAAAAGAATGTCAATGTTGTATTTGAAAATGGTAGTTAAGAATCTAAAAAACATCAAAATACATATAACAAATATGTTGACGTTATATGTATTAAAAAATGTTGATCTTTTCTTTGAAAAATGTTAAAAATATCTATTGAAAATGTTGCCATCTTTAAAAGACGTTAACCAAGCATTAATAAATGTTAAAAATGTCTATAGAAATATGCCGACCACCTATTAAAAGATGTTAACCAAGTATTTGAAAAATGTTAAATGGGTATAAAGAAAATGTTTCTCATGTATACGAAAACATGTGTACAAAATATATACAACGTGTCTGCAAAAAGTTGATCATTTATTTATAAAATGCTAATCAAGCGGTTGAAAAAATGTTAAATAGGTATTTGAAAAATGTTAATCAAGCATCGGATTAATGTTAAATGTGTGTAAAAAATGTTGACCATATATTAAACAATGTTAGTCTTGTAACTAAGAATTATTACTAAAGCATTTGAAAATGTTAAAATGTGTATAGAAAAATGTTGAGCATGTATAAAATTCTTTTTTTAATCTATTAGTTCAAGTATGTTAAAATGTGCATAGAAAACGGATGACCTTGTATTTAAAAAATGCTAAGTATTAGAACAAATTTCTTGAGGTAGGACAAATGTAGAATGAAAACTAGAAGAAACAAAGAAAAACAGAAAAAATGAAAACCGAAAAATAAAGTAACAAAAAAAAGGGAAAAAACCAAAGAAAAAGTGCAAAAGGAATGGAAAACAGTGGAAACCCATAAAGAAACAAAGAAAAAGCCATTGCAAACCAAGAAGGAAACAAAAAAAGAAAAAAAAGAGAAATCAAAGAAAAACGAAAGAAAAAAATTCAATGTCTAACGATGGAAAAAGAAATCTGGAGAAGAACAAAGAAATCAAATATAAAAAGAAGAAAAAATTGGATAAACAAATCAAAAAATTGTACATGTGTTGAAGAAAAATGAAAAAAGATGACAATCGACAAAGAAATATAAATAAAACAAATAAAACGGTACAAAAATCTTATAAAGCCAAAATATAATAACGAAAGATACAAACCAGGTAAGAAACAAAAGGAAACCAAGAAAAAACGAAAATGCAAATGCAAAAAGAAAACAAGAAATTCCATGAAAAGTCGGTGCAAAAGGAAAACAAAAAAACAAAAAACTAGAAAAGAAATGAAAAAACTGAAGAAGGAAGAATAAAAATATATAACCTTGAAAAGTGAGAAAAGACAAAGAAAAATGGTTGAAATACATCGAAAGACAGAAAACCATTGAGGAGACAAAAGAAAACAAAAGGAAAAAAACAAGAAAAAATCAAGAGAACTTGATCGAGCGCATCCTCATCTCGATGGAAACCCGATCAATTAAAATGAAAAATCGGCGAAACCAAAGTTGACAAAAGCGGTAGGCATAAGCAAGACGGGTGGCCTTCGCCTAGTGCCTTGGCGGTGCTTAAGCAGCCTAGGCGGTAATACAATTTTTACTATGAGGGTGTATCTGTGGTTATTATATGTGTATCAATATTAATTTACGGCATATAAGTTAGCTACCAGCTACTGCAAATGGAATATGTGTCAGTTCGGCATGTCAATGCAATAATGCATGATTTCTTGCATGGGTAGCATTTTGAAACACAATGTCCGGGAAATAAAAACATTCATGATTTCGTAGAATTGTATCATTTTGTAAAAATGTTTGTTAATCAAAAAATGGTCATGATTATTTAGAAAGTGTTCAAAAAATGAAAGTTCAAGGATAAAAGTATATTTGCTGGTTATTTTTAATGAATTCTTAAAAATTTCATGCATTTAAAAACATTTCATAAAAAAGGGTCGTGAATATGAAAAATTGTTCCCTCATTTCACTAAATTTGTATTCATTCAAAATATTTGGCGATTATAAAAAATGTTTATGGCTTCAAAAGTTGTGCACAGTTTTAAACAAAAATGAAAAATGAAAGAAAAGAACCAATATTTGAAACGAAACCGGTCGGACAAGGTTGTAGAACCTCCCAAAACCGGAAAGGAGGTAGTTGGGCTAGCCGAAAGGGTACCTAGTGGGAAAACCGGGGTACTGGCCTGTGTGCAGCTTAGTGCACAATGCTGGTCCGGTCCACATGCCCTTGGGTCCATTTCACATGTCCCTCTCCTAAATTGTTTGTCATTCACAGACACACACAAAAGGAAAAAAAACTATTAGTCATGAGTTGATAACTGATGGGACTCCTCACTTCTGTCTCTATCAACTAGGGTATGATATATTATCAGTATCAATAATTATGTTAACAAGCACTATATATACTATGCCTGGTTGATGCAGCGATGTTGATGTAATGAACAATATAACTGAACATGATGATATTTTGAAATTGAAAACGAACTTTCATATGTATGATTTCCTACAATGATATGCCTAACCCTACATCGATGCCATATGGTGGATCAGCTGGCTGCTCACATACTAGAAACAATGATGAGTCAGCTAGCTACTAACAGTAACACACTAAGTTATATAACAGTGACTTGATTGCATTCGATGGATCCATTGCCAATTGGTCATATAAAAAAGCGTGAGCGATCAAAGCTGATGGATAGATATGTATATCTGTGTGCATGCTTGCTGCATTATCCGCGCGCTGGTTGCATGCACGTCTGGTCAGCATCTATTCGGTGAATGCATGTTGATATCCTTGGTTTCTTCTGGTGTTGGGTTGTTGTTGCGGGATTCCAGCGAGTGATGCCGACACATGCTTTGTTTTTTCAACATGCATGCATGACCCTACCTATCTACAGTAGCTAGCTATAGACTTATCTGGCGGGTATAACAGATTAATTATTATTACCAGGTAGTAGAAACTGCATACTCCCTCCGTTCCTAAATATAAATCTTTTTAGAGATTCCATTACGGATTACATACGAAGCAAAATGAGTGAATCTACACTCTAAAGTATGTCTATATACATCAGTGTGTAGTTCGTAGTGGAATCTCTAAAAAGACTTATATTTTAAAACGGAGGGAGTACATGTCATGTAGGTGTTCATGTACTATTTAATTAGAGGATTGTCCTAACTAAACAAAGGGGTACTTAAGTACAAGATTACTTGCTTGGTACTCCTTGTAGCCGCTGGTTAAGTTTGCTTTTCAGTAATTGAGGAACAACTTCAGGCCTCTAGTAGGGCTATGACACAGGAACATCACAAGCCTTTAAATTAAATAGAAAATAGTAGTTACATAATGATTTTTTTCAAGAGTGAAATAACAATCAGCATCAGTTTGAATGCATGGTGCCTCCTTTTTGACACCGGCCAAAGCAGCAGCGCGTAGAGTCAAAAACGGCACTGGTAGAAAAAGAGGCTTCCGTCCAGCCCCATTAGTCGCGAAACTGTAGGAACCGCGACTAATGAAGTCTTTAGTCGCGGTTCGGCAGACGAACCGCGACCAAAGGCTTGGGCCAGGGCGCTCGGTGGCCAGCTGGTGCACGTGAGGGGCTTTAGTCGTGGTTGGCCTGGCCAACCGCGACTAAAGGTGCCCAAAGGCCTTTAGTCGCGGTTGGCCTGGCCAACCGCGACTAAAGCTCCTCCCCTATATATACCAGTTCAGCGCACTCACTTAGCCATTTGGTGCCACTTCTCTTCACAAGGGGGTGTAGGTTTGCTTTTGGTTCCTCTTATGCACACAAGGTGTTTGATGAAATGCCCAACAGCGTGAAACAAACATGATATGAAGTGTTGGAGCCACACTTGAGGTTCCTCCTCGATCGCGGTTAGCAACTTGAACCTTTCATGCATGTGTGTCATTGATAAAATATGCATGTGTGTTGTTCATTGTTTAATTTCTATTGTTTATAGCTAGTTACTTTAACAAATGCATGATGGTTAATTATATATTTTATATTATAATAATGCAGATGAATCGGCAATGGATGTACGGTAACCGACTCTCCCGCGAGTTCACTACGGGTTTGAAAGATTTCCTCGTAGTGGCTAATGCGAACAAGCAGAAGGGTTTTGTTATCTGTCCATGTGTTGACTGTAAGAATCAGAAGGGTTACTCTTCCTCAAGAGAAGTTCACCTGCACCTGCTTCGGCACGGTTTCATGCCAAGCTATAATTGTTGGACCAAGCATGGAGAAAGAGGGGTTATAATGGAAGAAGATGAAGAAGGGGATGATTTCATCGATGAAAGCTATCTTGCTCATTTCGGTGATACTTTCATGGAGGATGCTGAAGGTGAAGGGGAAGGTGAAGGGGCAGGTGAAGGGGAAGGTGAAGGGGAAGGTGAAGGTGAAGGTGAAGAAGAGGCACGTGATGAGACCGTTGATGATCTTGGTCGGACCATTGCTGATGCACGGAGACGCTGCGAAACTGAAAAGGAGAGGGAGAATTTGGATCGCATGTTAGAGGATCACAGAAAGTCGTTGTACCCTGGATGCGATGATGGTCTGAAAAAGCTGGGCTGCACACTGGATTTGCTGAAATGGAAGGCACAGGCAGGTGTAGCTGACTCGGCATTTGAAAACTTGCTGAAAATGTTGAAGAATATGTTTCCAAAGAATAACGAGTTGCCCGCCAGTACGTACGAAGCAAAGAAGGTTGTCTGCCCTCTAGGTTTAGAGGTTCTGAAGATACATGCATGCATCAACGACTGCATCCTCTACCGCGGTGAATACGAGAATTTGAATGAATGCCCGGTATGCACTGCATTGCGTTATAAGATCAGAGGCGATGACCCTGGTGACGATGTTGAGGGCGGGAAACCCAGGAAGAGGGTTCCCGCCAAGGTGATGTGGTATGCTCCTATAATACCACGGTTGAAACGTCTGTTCAGGAACAAAGAGCATGCCAAGTTGTTGCGATGGCACAAAGAGGACCGTAAGTCGGACGGGGAGTTGAGACACACCGCAGATGGAACGCAATGGAGAAAGATCGACAGAGAGTTCAAAGATTTTGCAGCTGACGCAAGGAACATAAGATTTGGTCTAAGTACAGATGGCATGAATCCTTTTGGCGAGCAGAGCTCCAGCCATAGCACCTGGCCCGTGACTCTATGCATCTACAACCTTCCTCCTTGGTTGTGCATGAAGCGGAAGTTCATTATGATGCCAGTGCTCATCCAAGGTCCGAAGCAACCCGGCAACGACATCGATGTGTACCTAAGGCCATTAGTTGATGAACTTTTACAGCTGTGGGGCAGACCTGGTGTCCGTGTGTGGGATGAGCACAAAAAAGAGGAATTTAACCTACGAGCGTTGCTTTTCGTAACCATCAACGATTGGCCTGCTCTTAGTAACCTTTCGGGACTGTCAAATAAGGGATACAATGCATGCACGCACTGCTTACATGAGACTGAAAGTGTACATTTGCCAAATTGTAAGAAGAACGTGTACCTTGGGCATCGTCGATTTCTTCCGAAAATTCATCCAGTAAGAAAGAAAGGCAAGCATTACAACGGCAAGGCAGATCACCGGCCGAAGCCTGCGGAACGCACTGGTGCTGAGGTATTTGATATGGTCAAGGATTTGAAAGTCATCTTTGGAAAGGGTCCTGGCGGACAATCAGTTCCGAAGGGAGCTGACGGGCACGCAGCCATGTGGAAGAAGAAATCTATATTCTGGGAGCTAGAATATTGGAAAGTCCTAGAAGTCCGCTCTGCAATCGACGTGATGCACGTTACGAAGAATATTTGCGTGAACCTCCTAAGCTTCTTGGGCGTGTATGGGAAGACAAATGATACAAAGGAAGCACGGCAGGACCAGCAACGTTTGAAAGACCCTGATGACCGGCATCCGGAATGGTTTCAAGGTCGTGCCAGCTACGCTCTGACCAAAGAAGAGAAGGTCATCTTTTTTGAATGCCTGAGCAGTATGAAGGTCCCGTCTGGATTCTCGTCCAATATAAAGGGAATAATAAACATGGCGGAGAAAAAGTTCCAAAACCTGAAGTCTCACGACTGCCACGTGATTATGACGCAATTGCTTCCGATTGCTTTGAGGGGGCTCCTGCCGGAAAATGTTCGAGTAGCCATTGTGAAGCTATGTGCATTCCTCAATGCAATCTCTCAGAAGGTAATCAATCCAGAAGATCTACCACGGTTACAGAACGATGTGATCCAATGTCTTGTCAGTTTCGAGTTGGTGTTCCCGCCATCCTTCTTCAATATTATGACGCACCTCTTGGTTCACCTAGTCGAAGAGATTTTCATTCTCGGTCCTGTATTTCTACACAATATGTTCCCCTTCGAGAGGTTCATGGGAGTATTAAAGAAATATGTTCGTAACCGTGCTAGGCCAGAAGGAAGCATCGCCAAGGGCTATGGAAATGAGGAGGTAATTGAGTTTTGTGTTGACTTTGTTCCTGACCTTAAGCCGATTGGTCTTCCTCGATCGCGGCACGAGGGGAGACTAAGTGGAAAAGGCACGATCGGAAGGAAATCAACGACATGTATGGACGGCCATTCTCTGACTGAAGCACACCACACTGTACTGACCAATTCCAGCTTGGTGGCTCCGTACTTTGAGAAACACAAGAATATTTTACGCTCGGACAACCCGGGGAAGCCTGAATCCTGGATTAGGAAGGCCCACATGGAGACTTTCGGCAGTTGGTTGAGAAAACATTTAATGAATGACAATGATGTTGTAGATCAGCTGTACATGTTGGCCAAGACACCATCTTCGACTATAACGACTTTCCAAGGGTACGAGATAAATGGGAATACATTTTACACGATCGCCCAAGATAAAAAGAGCACCAACCAAAACAGTGGTGTCCGCTTTGATGCAGCAACCGAGAATGGGCAAAAGGTCACATATTATGGTTACATAGAGGAGATATGGGAACTTGACTATGGACCCTCCTTTAAGGTCCCTTTGTTCCGGTGCAAATGGTTCAAGCTAACAGGAGGTGGGGTAAAGGTGGACCAGCAATACGGAATGACAATGGTGGATTTCAACAATCTTGGTTACCTTGACGAACCATTCGTCCTAGCGAAAGATGTCGCTCAGGTTTTCTATGTGAAGGACATGAGTAGCAAACCGAGGAAACGGAAAGATAAGAAAACGATCAGTACATCATGCGATGATCCAAAGCGCCACATTGTTCTTTCAGGGAAAAGAAACATCGTGGGAGTGGAGGACAAGACAGACATGTCAGAAGATTATAATATGTTTGCTGAAATTCCGCCCTTCAAAGTGAACACCGACCCAAGCATTAAGTTAAATGATGAGGATGCTCCATGGATACGGCACAATCGTAAGCAAGCAGGGACACAAGGGAAGAAATGATGTGTAATAATTTATTGTACCAAACTTTGTTGAATGGATCATGTGAATTATATTACCCGTGATGTGTTTGGTGTCCATTTTCGAATGATTCGAGATACCACTGATGATACATGAAATTTGGAGTGATTTAGTCATACTCCTGCCTAGGCGTATAAAATTTTGAATTGAATTAGTTTTATTTTTCTGAATTTTTTGATATATTATTTGTATTTTTAACATTTTGAATTGAATTAGTTTTATTTTTCTTAATTTTTTGATATATTATTTGTGTTTTTAACATATTGAATTGAATTAGTTTTATTTTTCTGAATTTTTTGATATATTATTTGTGTTTTTAACATATTGAATTGAATTAGTTTTATTTTTCTGAATTTTTTGATATATTATTTGTATTTTTAACATTTTGAATTGAATTAGTTTTATTTTTCTTAATTTTTTGATATATTATTTGTATTTTTAGAATTTTGAATTGAATTAGTTTTATTTTTCTGAATTTTTTGATATATTATTTGTATTTTTAACATATTGAATTGAATTAGTTTTATTTTTCTGAATTTTTCGATATATTATTTGTATTTTTAACATTTTGAAAAAGAAAAAGTATTTTAAGAATACCTTTAGTCGCGGTTGGCCTGCCCAACCGCGACTAAAGGTCGTTGCGCGCGGGAACAAAAACCCGCCAAAAAAGCCCTTTAGTCGCGGGTCTCCTCCCCAACCGCGACTAAAGGTTACCCTTTAGTCGCGGGTCGCCTCCCCAACCGCGACTAAAGGTACCCTTTAGTCGCGGGTCGCCTCCCCAACCGCGACTAATGGGGGGGGCTATAAATACAAGGGCCCGTCGCCTCCATTTCTCGTCTTCTCCGATTCTCTGCCGCGCCGAAGGCCTGCCGCCGTCGCCCCGCTCCCGCCCCTCGACGCCGCCCGCCGTCGCCCTCGCCCTCGATGCTGCCCGCCGTCGCCCGCCGCCCCCTCTCGCCCACGTACGGCACCAGCGGCCGGGTGCGGGAGGCTGTGCGGTAGCAGCAGCAACGCAGCGGCAACAGCAAGCAGAGCCGGACGGTAGGGCGCGCATCCGACGTGGCGATCGAGCGCGTGCAGGGGAGTGGTGAACGTGAGGGACGAGGATAGAGCAGGGACGCATGCTCACATGCAATGCAGGGAACTGGCAGCGGTGCGGGGAGGCCTGCGGCGCCATGGCTCTCCTACGAGCAGAGGACGGCACGGGGTTAGGGTTCCAGGGGTGGGGGATAAGCAGGGGCGAGGTGGGCCAGCCAGGGTGGGCTGTCCGGTTGGGTGGGATGGGCCGAGGCCCATGGGGAGCCGGGGGGGTTTCTTTTGTTTTGTCTTTACTTTTTATTTTAGTAATTTTGCTTTAGTGTTTTATCTTTATGCCCATTTATTTTTGTTTTACAAAATTCATACAAAAGCACCTAATTTAATGTGACTAGTTTTACCACTGCCACAAAAGGTTTCATGCCTAATTAAAAAAGTTTAAGATTTTATAAATTATAAAATGCATTTAATTTATTGTTTAAGGCACGGTTTTATTCACCAAAGCGCATTTAAATACTTTACAAATGTGGTTTAAGGCACGGGACTTGAATCATCACGAGATTAACCACAGTAATCGTGGTGATGTGGTACCATTAGCAGAGGTTAATGTATCCGGGCGTCACACTCAAGTTCTCTAGCCCTTTCGCCACCGCCACCGCCACCGCCCCCCTTCTTCACTTAATTAATTTGTTTTTACTACATGTTTTCAGGACTGACATAATGGCGGACGATAGAGCTGACCCGATTATGGACAACTATGATCCGGACGGTGAAGCACATATGTTCGGCATCATAAACGGCGATATTCTATATGTGCCGACCGGACAAGAAGAAGATGATATCTCTTCTTATCTGAACCTTGACGGTGAAGATGAAGGGCGCCGTCAGCAAGATGATGCCGAACAAACGTCGATAAACGACGATCTTCAAATGGAAGTAGCAACCACCTCCGGCGCCGAGGTATATATATATACATTGAGCCTCTGGTGATACAAACTAACTGATTTGAATAAATATGTGTGGACTAACGCGCGCGACTCTCTTTCTTATTTTAGCCCTCGGCCGGATCGTCGAAACAATCGAGTACGTCGTCAAAGCGTGGCGCAACCAAGACGATGAAACAAGGAGAAACATGCACCATCGAGGTTGTCGACAGTGCAACCGGCAGGCCGCTGGAGCCCCGCAAGAACGCCACCAAGTTTGTCAACCAATGCGGAGCCATTGTTAGAGACAACGTCTCGATCACCGTCCAGGAGTGGAATAAGCCAAAGAAGGCACGAATTGCTGGTTTCACTTTTGTCGATAAGAGAACAAAAAAAGATTGCTTCAAAAAGCTTATGGAACATTTCGTTCTACCTCCGGAATACAACAAATTCGATGAGGAGGGTAACAAGATTGAGGAAAACAAGGAGAGGAGGAGGCTAGTCAAACAGTTCGCTCTTCATAAGATGGCCGACGCATTCCGGAAATTCAAGCAAAATCTAGCCCATGACTTTGTCAAGCAGAACAAGACTCCGGATTTCAAAGGACAATATGAGAAACTGAAACATGATTGGCCAGAATTTGTGAAGCAAAAGAAATCGGAGCAGTTCATTCAAATATCGAAAAAAATAAGGAAAATGCGGCTAAGAAGGAGTACAATCATATTATGGGGCCAGGAGGGTATCGCCTTTGGGAGCCTAGGTGGGAGAAGATGGAGAACGAGCTGAGGGCGCGAGGAATCCGTCCAGGTACGGAGGGATGGGACCCAAGGGCCAAAAGCTGGTGGTACGGGCATGGGGGAACGCTGAACCCGGAGACAGGGGACTGTGTTTACCGGGGCAAAATAATTAAACCCACCCAAGCCCTTATTGACGCAATGAGGGATGCTCAAGAGGGGAAGATCAAGTTCAACAGAGAGAACGACGCGCTGACAAAAGCCCTCGGGAATCCTGAACACGGAGGACGTGTACGAGGCATGGGGCACATTCCGTGGAAAATAGGGTTCCCCCAGAACGATGACCCGTACGGTTACAGAAGCCGGAAGAGAAAGATGGATCGGGAAGCAGATGTTGTGGCGCGGTTGGCATCGGAAATGGATGTGATGAAGAAAACCGTGAGTGTACTAGTAGCCGAACGAGATGCAGCTCGGGCGCAGCATGAAGATCATCCAGCGGATCTCAGAAGCCAGCAGCGGAGAAGCAGTGTGGCTTCCACGGAGGCCCCACCGGCTGGTGCAGATGCACCGACGATCGAAATTACTGCACCGGAGCCTCTGGTGGTCGAAATTACTGCACCGGAGCCTCTGGTGGTCGAAATTACTGCACCGGAGCCTCCTCGCTACCCCGTGGACGATATAAAGGAGATGAAAGAATGTCATCTGTATTATCCTATCGGGAACATGTCCATGAAGGTAGCCATCGGCAGTGCTTTACCATGTTTACCTGGAGCACTCCACCACAACACCCCCATTCAAGATGGCTATGCTCGTGTCACGGTGGAGGACATAGTCCAAGGGTTTGAGGACCTGGAGATTGACATTGCTACACCTGAAGGGGAGAAAAGACTTGGAGATGTCAAGCGCCATTTCATTCTATGGCAAAAGAAGTTTATCAAGTTTCCAGGCGAGGCGCCAAGGACAACAAGTCCACCCCCCTACGGTGGTGGCGGTTCACCTACACCTCCGTCACGTCAGCCGACGCCCCCCAGTCCACAACGTCCGGCGGGTGATCAGACGCCGCCCCCCAGTCCTCGTCCGGCGGGTGATCAGACGCCGCCCCCCAATCCACCTCCGGCAAAGAAGCAGAAGCAGTCCTGGATTATTAACCCGGACCCTTATGTACCTAAGACCACAAAGGTACCGGAGCCATCATTGAAGCCTCTCCCCACAAGGCCTTGGGAACGTAGTGCCGAGGAAACTGCCGCGGCCGCGGCTGCTGATCATGAGAAATGGAAGGCGGACTGCAAGAAGAAAAGAGAGCCCGAGCCCAAGCCAGTATTTTCTGATGAGCAAAAGAAGTGGGCTAAGTCATTTTTGAGCACACCGTCCCAAGCCGCGAAGAATCTGCCTGACGACTATGCACGTGAACTTCGTAGGCAGGCACTCATGTTGAAGGAGAAGAAAGAGCGGGCGGAGAACCAGGAGAACAAAGCCTTGGAGGAGGCCGAGAAAACGGAATTAGAAAGTAAAAAAAGCGGGAAACGAGTTGCCCAGCTCGGGGAACAAAGTAAACAATCGATTGCCCCGCTTATAGTGAAAGCCGCCGGTCCGGATGACCCCGATATCATAGCAGCTGCGGCAGCACATGGATTGACTGTAACGAGTGCCAGAGAACAAGCGGCCAACTTAGGTATTACTCTTCGTGAACTGTTAGGCCTTGATGAGGCGCCAGTGAAGGAGGTAGTAATTACATATGTGAAGAATGGGCCTCTCGTCGAGCCTGCGCAGGAACAGGATCTACCTCCACAAATGAAAGGTCTGCTGAAATGGTACAAGGGTTACATAAAAAATAAAAACGCCAAAGAATATATTTATGCGGAAGTTAGATATGAGCATCACTTCAAACATTACTATGTACAAATTCATCTGAGTGAATTGTTCCAGCTTTTCAATCTGCGCGAGCTCGACAAATCTATCATCAGTTGCTACGTTCTGTAAGTGATTTATTTCTACCCCATCTCGTTCATATTGCCTGCACTATATATATGTCCTAACTATATTGTTGTGTCCGCTATTATACATGCAGAATGAAGATTAAGGAATGCAGAGTAAGGAACATCCATGATGTTGGGTTCATTGACCCACACATCGTTAATGGATATGTGTTGGAGCATCACCCCGCCGACATGGAGGCAGACCTGTGGCAGTTTCTTACAAAGCAGGAACTCAAAAGTGATATTCTATTTCCTTACCATTTTGGGTGAGTGTTTCTGTCTTGAGCACATTCTCTTTTGTTTACTCCATGCATGGTATGTGGCCGGCTAATCGATGAGTTATGCATGACGTACTGTGCATGTATCGTGTCCGCAGGTTCCACTGGATTCTGCTAGTAATTAAAGTTGACACCTCAGAATGTCTCGTCCACGACTCTCTGAATAAGGATCCAAAGCTTTGGGTCGACATGAGAAGAATGCTGCAGAAGTAATTATTTTCATTCATTTGCGCTCTATATCGATCGGCCTATTTCGTTCATTTCCTAATATCAAGTAACTAATAACTCTCTTGTTCATTTAATTTTCTTTGCCTCGTAGGGTTTGGAGACGGTTCGTAGATACAAAGGTCGGTGAATTCAAAAAAGAGCTAGAATTCAAAAGGGCAAAGGCTAAGAATGGTGAGGATATTCAGCCAGCGGGGACCAATCTATGTGCATACTATGTCTGTGAGATGATCCGGAGATACACCTCTGAGCGGGTTCCGAGTGATACCAATGCTCAGAGGAATAACCTCCGGATGATGCTTAGTCCAGAAGCTCGCTTCCGACCACTTCAAGAGGAACTAGCTGGATGGTTCAGGAGGGAAGTCCTCCATCCTAAAGGAGAACACCATTACGAGGACGTAGAACTTTATATGCATTAAATTATGTATGGAAACTTGTTCAAAATTGTATATGGTCATCCGATGATATTGAATATATATTGTATATTCCTCTTGAATTCTTTTTGGTTCTAATTTCAAATTTGTTTGAAATTGTACATTCATATGCATGTATGTAGTACCGTAGAATATGTGAAACTCCTTCAAAATTAAAATAAAGCACAAAAGAAATAAAACAATACAAATTAAACAGAAAACAGGTTTAAGGGGGGGGGCTAAAACCCTAAACCTGCGGCGGCCTTTAGTCGCGGTTGGCCAGAAGAACCGCGACTAAAGGTCCTCCGCCCCGACGGCCACCTGGCGCCCACGTGGACGGGCCTTTAGTCACGGTTCTTAAGCAACCGCGACTAAAGGGTGGGGCCTTTAGTCGCGCCCGTTCGGTTGCGGTTGCGAACCGCGACCAAAGGCCCTTTTTCCACCATGAAGTAGGTCTTCACCTCAATAAACTACTCTCTCCTTGTCTGAATTCATGTTGATTAACCAACTTAATTTATACTACTACTATATAAAATGTGCTAGCGAGCTACCTCTCCTTTTCTGAATGAATTCTTTATCTGTCACCTGATGTGTCTGATCAGTTACAGTAGGCTGACTCAAAGAGTATTTAGCTGTTAACTGGTTCCAGTTGTCATGCATATATATAGTACTCCCTCCGTCCCAAAATTCTTGTCTTAGATTTGTCCAAATACGAATGTATCAAATCACGTTTTAGTATTAGATACATCCGTATCTAGATAAATATAAGACAAGAATTTAGGGACGGAGGGAGTAGCATAATTCTTGGATTACGTATGTACTATCAGCTATCAATCGATCAGTATGTGTTCATTCAACTAATTAAGGTACCGATCAGACCAAGCATGCAGAAAACTAATTAATCAATGAATTCGCGAGTACATACTCTACGTATACTTATTTTGTGGATCCGCTAGTGAAGTACATGTTATTAGTATGTTGTTGATTTGTGACTCGGGTTGCCTAGTCGAGCAGGCAGTGCCGTGGTCAAACCACCGAACGGTTGTTTATGCTATGAATGCTTCATCTAAGCGCATCCATGCATTCTGTTAGTGGTCGATCTGGTAAGCACCGCCGATAAGATAAACCTAGCTACTCTCTGTGTACTGTCAAAAAGGAGGAGGAGGAGGAGCAGCCAGTGGAGTGGATTAATTTATGACCCACAGATATCTCTTGTCTCTGTTCTAGAAGCGCAAGCACACGTGTGGTTGCCTGCGGATTTGGCTAGCTACTGGATCGCGTGCTGTAATTAGACAGATGGAAGGGGAATCGAATCGAATCTGTACCGTAAAATTCATTCATATATTCCTGTCCCGAAAGGGAAGGAGAGAAAGGAATCCTGGGGACTGCCGACTGTGACAAGAAGAAAGAAGAAGAAGAAGAAGAAATACATCCATCCACCCGTCCAATCCTACCAAATGCAAGATTAATTTTTAGTTTGAGTGAATTGTACCTATACCAGTAGAGGACGTGTGTAAGTTTTGTGCACCTTCCGATGGGGCACGTAAACGTAAGGGCATGCAGACAGCCACAAATTAACCTCAGGATTAATGTGCTGATTCCAACGGAGACGCTCTAGCTAATGGTCTACTAATCAGGCACGAGTTGTTAGTTGCAAAGAGAAAAAAGAGGTGAGCGGGTGCTTCTGCACAACAGCCCACTACATATACACAGCAAGCAAGCCAGCTGCTAATTTGTCTGGTTTCATTGCACCAACCAATCTATGTAAGCACTGTGTTGCTTTCTTCTAGCTATTGATTTCCTCCTCTTCACAGCAATATAGTACTCCTGAATTAACCAACTTAATTAAGTTTATAATTAAGAACGTGCTCCCTTGCATCATGTACCATCTGAATTCTTAAGAGTGTGTCTATGACGCATCTAGATGTGACATAACTATGTCACATCTAATTATGACATCATCACAACCTCATCCTAAAACAAGCCTATCTCCTCATTCTTATTTATTTGTTTGTTTGTTTGTTTTTTCCTTTTTTTTTTGACTAGCGTGTATGCCGGCGCACTGCCACCGCCATACATGTATGCCAGCAGCATCACTTTGCTTGTTCCAGGACCTATGCACGATCTTTGCCAGTAGCATTTTTTTACAGCTAGCTTCTTTTGCTTGTTCAGTCACTATTATTCACGTGGCAAAAACCAGTAAGCTCAATCGTGCAGGCGACCTGGCACGGTGACTCGCGAGCATGAGACTTTAATAATAGTACTATTAATGTGCTAGGTAGTGCCCCAGTCAGTCAGTGCAGTTATTTTCCTCTGTTGAGCTCTTGTGAAGAAAACAAAAGAACAACCACTGGCTGGCTTTTTCTTTCTTTACCCTTTTCATCCTTGGATTTCAGCGTCACTTATCTTTGAGTTGGCACATGGATTCCCATTGAAACAAAGAATGAAAACAATGGAACAAACCAATTGTCCCTCACACAAATCACATCAGGAATGACATGCCATGATGCAGATTAATTAGAGAAAATTTTAAATAGTTTGCAAATTAGATAGGAATTCGAAAATTTTAAAAAATGTTCATTAATTTTTTTTGCAAATACAATTTTTTTCATGAAATTAAAAAGTATCCAAGAATTTAGAAAATGTTTATTGTTATTTATAAAAATTCAAAACAGAAATGAATTTGAAAGAAATTGTGATTTTCAAAAAAATCACAATTTTCAGAAAATGTTTTAAGATCAGATGTAATCTTCTTTTGCGGTGTGTTTGTTGAGATCCGATGAATTGTGGATTTATTATCAGATTATCTATGAATATTATTTGAGTCTCCTCTGAATTATTATATGCATGATTTGATAGCTTTGTATTTCTCTTCGATTTGTTAATTTGGTTTGGCCAACTTGATTGATCTACCTTGCAATTGGAGAGGTGCTTTCTGATGGGTTCAATCTTGCGGTGTCCTCTTCCAGTGACAGAAGGGGCAGCAAGGTACGTATTGTATTATTGCCATTAAGGGTAAACAGATGAGGTTTATATCATATTGCTTGAGTTTATCCCTTTACATCATGTCGTCTTGCTTAAAGCGTTACTCTGTTCTTATGAACTTAATACTCTAGATGCAAGCAGGAGTCGGCCGATATGTGGAGAAATAGTAGTAGATGAAGAATCATTTCGGTCTACCTGTCACAGACGTGATGCATATATTCATGATCATTTACGTAGATATCATCATAACTATGTGCTTTTCAATCAATTGTTCAACGGTAATTTGTTTACCCACCGTATACTTTATTCAAGAGAGAAGCCTCTAGTGAAATCTATGACCTCCGGGTCAATGTTTCATTATATATTTTCAGATCTATAAAATCGAAAACCCAAAAATACCTAGCTGAGTTTTATTTACTTTTATTTCTTTTATATCTATCACTATCATCTCACCCTTGCAAGTGACCATGAAGGGATCGACAACCCCTTTATCGCGTTGGGCGCAAGTGTTTGATTGTTTGTGCAGGTGCATATATTGGAGACTTGCTTGTACCTCCTACTAGATTGATACTTTGGTTCTCAACTGAAGGAAATACTAATCTCTACTTTGCTGCATCACTCTTTCCTCTTCAAAGGAAAAACCAACGCAAGCTCAAGAAGTAGCAGATGGCACGGCTCCCCCTCAAGCCTTTTGTTCCTCATCTCTGCTCTGAGCATGTTGGTGGACGAGGTCCTAAACGTTGTAGCATTTTGCTTCTTTGTTTGTACGCCCTTATTTTTCTTTTCTTTCTGTGGTTGTAAGATGTGGTTCATAGTAGTGATCTAAACGCTCTTATATTTTATTACAGAGGGAGTATTTCTAATTGTTTTGGCTTTGTTCAATTCAAAGGTTTGATCGTCTAAAAAATTAGTACAGACATTTCCTCCACGTCAAGATGCAAAAGGCAGTGGAAAAAGCCACACCCATGGTTTCGGCGAGTGGCCGATGGAGCTGCTTCCAAGTTCCAGCCCACTGCAATTTGCTACTCCCTCCGTTTGGAATTACTTGTCGCGAAAACGGATGTATCTAGATGTATTTTAGTTCTAAATACATCCATTTTCGAGACAAATAATTTGAAACGGAGGGAGTAGTAGCTAGTGGAGTGAAGTAGTTAATGGCCCGCACATATTTGTTTTTTTCTAATACGAGGGAGATACATATCTTCTTGTGTGTATTCTAGAAAGCACTTCCTTGTAGAAGCGAAAACGCACGGGTGGTTGGCCGCGGATTTGGCTTAGCCACTCTGGGTCGTGTGGTTTAGTTAGACGGCACGGACGGAATATAACGGAACCGAATCGAATCTGCGCCGTACGTTCAACATATTCGTGTGCTGAAAGGGGGGAGAAGAGAGGGGAATCTTGAGGACTGCCGACTGTGACAAGAAGAAAAAGAAGAGGAAGATACCCATCCACCTGTCCATTTCTAAAGACCAATTTGTGAAGTAAACTGTGCTACCACCAGAGCACGTGCGTAAGTTTTGGCATGCATGCATGCGCTTTCCTAGGGGGCACGGGCATGCGCCCTGGACACGAGGAATCCACTCATCAGACTCACAGGAAAATCATTGTGGATGTTGTGCTGCTGCACATGCATGCACGAACCGAAAATGTTCTACTGAATTGTTTATTACTTTCTCTTTTTTAAAACAATTTTTTTATTACTACTAGACTAATCAGGCTAGTTGGTTGGCACCTGGATGGATGGGCGATCGAGTGGTTTTGCACGGCGGGGATACGTAGAAAGGAGCAATCAATCATCCGTTGATCGATTCTGTCTTGTCTACTTGATAAAAAAAGAAACGGAAAAGAAAAATCATTCATTCATGGTGCGTTGGTTCGTGTGAGTGCAGATTTGTCAAACGCGGCGGCTGGACCTCTCACGGCCTCACCTCAGGCTGGTCACAATGGGCAAAAACATAAGCTAGTAACTTCCTAGACTATGTTACTACCATCATAGTGGGTAGGAACATCTATGTAGTGTCATGCAACAATGTACTCCCTTCGTCCGGGTTTATTAGGCCTCTCAGCATCACAAGTATGTCCCTTTTTATAAGGCCTTGCTTTGAAAAGGTGCATGCATGCAACCATTTCATTGGTTGCATTGAAAGTCATTGTTGTTGGTGCTAAGGCTGAAATATTAATAGACTTCATGCATGCTTTTTCATTGGCTGCATGCATGTGAGAGAGTGCATTGGGAGTAGCATGAAAGAATTAATGTGAGCAAATTACTATGTGTCTTGGTCTAAAAAAAGTTGTCTTTAGGCCTAATAAACCCGGACGGAGGGAGTATTTATTAGGTTATAGACTCATTGTTTTTTGGAGTGTGTGATGTTCCGGTAACTTAGCTAGTTACCACAAGCACCTCTCTCTTCATTAAATACGTGCCACATAAGCAAAGTTGTATTAAAGTGTGTGATGTTACTCCTAAGTTTCTCCCCATTGTGACCAGCCTCACCGCTGGTCTAGAGATGGATTGAGATGGCAATATGGCTAGTGGCCACCACAACTAGCGGCGCGTCAGCGTCAGCTTCCGTCTTAAAGTCGGCTCGCTGCCTGTCTGGTTCCTCGACCCTTGCCCTTGCCGCTCGCCGCCCAACCCTTCTCATAAACGGACATAAACAAATAAACAAATAAACATTTTACAAGTCTCAGTGGGCCCACTTTACTGCACTCTCAATGTCAGAACCCCTCGCTTCGCTGCTCCCTCTGCCTGCCGCCGCCTAGCTGAGCTGCACCGTCGACCAACCTTTCGGTCGACGGTGGACCTGCTAGTCAAAGAGTCAAAACCGCAGCCAAAACATCACAAAGGAGAACCACCGAGACCGAGGGTGGGAGTAGAGTACCGCACCACTTTGCTACATTCTTCTTCCGCATGCTGTCCACTGGTTCTACTACCTTCATTCCAAAATATAAGACTGTTTTGGTAGGCTAATGGATGTACTATATTCTTTCGTGGCTCACGTTCTCTAAAAAACATGCAACAACAAAAAAAATGGATGGCTCTACTATATATCTCCACCTGACATAACGCATCCAAGGGCTCAACGCAACGACGATTTCCAATCATGCAAGGACCAATAATAACAATGCTAGCTACTCCATACGTCCATAGCCCATGACACTACAGCACACGTACTACTATATCTACATGCTCCTGCCATTTAACGCCATGCTCTAGTCTACGGTGAGTGACATGCACGCATACGCCTCCTCCTAGATTAAGATGAGTCACAAGTCCATCTCACCGTCTCACTATCTTCTCATCGTTTGGTCGTCTGTATTTCTATGTGGTGACAAATCAACCCCAACTAGCACTGTCGTCAAGCTTTATACTTTTCTTGCATGCTTTGGACTTGGACCCATATAGATCATCCGATCGATTAGGACACACCACCACTTACTACCTAGTGCTGTGGGCTTTTGCGCTCCACAGCCAACCTCTCACCTTTTTCTTTTCCTTTCTAGATATAATGGAAGTAAACATAGTATACATTTTCTGGACTCTCTCAAGGGATAGCTATTTTAAGCTTAGGAATTAAAGGTGTCAAGACTTTGAGATGGCTAAAACTATTCATTGCAATCTGAAAGGAGGACTGTTTTAAGCATCTCTGAATTAAGGCCTTCAAAAGGACTACATTCCCCAACTGCTCGTGGTATCGAAAAGGACATGACACTGGAAACATATGTGGTCCGGCCCCTCTCCACCGTATACCACCGGACAAGACATTGGCTAGCTATGCTATAATGGGCACAAATTAGTAGAAGCAAAGCGAAGAAGAATACTTGATTAATTGCGCTACTATATAATCATCATGCTTTACTCATTTTGGTAGGGCACTACCCATGCAATCACATCATCCATTTTGGTAGGGTCAGCTGCAGCTGGCATGATACTCCGCGACGATGAAGGCAAGATTCTATTTTCAGCATACCGATACATCTTTCACTGCAATGATCCACTGGAAGCGGGAATACACGCCCTCATGCAGGGTATGGCTTTGGCTATACAACATACTTCGCTCCCGGTGGTTGTCGAGTCGGATTGTGCTGAAGCACTTTCAATCCTGTCTCACAATGGCCTTGTTAAGTCAGCTTATGGTCAGTTAGTTCTAGAGATCAAGGAACTTATGGGTAGGAGGGAGTTTTTACCTCAGAAAATTCATCGCAGCCAGAATTGTGTTGCAGATCGGTTGGCCAACTATAGCCGCTCCAAGAGAACCACAGCTGTGTGGTTACACACGGCTCCGCTTTGTATTGAGGAGTTGTGGCCTCTTGATTGTAACATTAAAAACAAACATGCAATAAAAACTTCCTTTATCCTGCAAAAAAATATATGCTCACTGCACATAATATGCTAATGTGGCAGTGTAATTTTAATGACGAACGAAGGATTTTGTGTCTTAATATAGATACAACTCTAATTCCGTGTCCGGGCCTTTTCATATTTAGGCTAGATACTAGGGGTGCCGGTCAGCCCGAACATTTGAGGCATGTTTGAGACGCCTGACTGAGTCTTTTTCTTTTGTGACCGGAGCGTCTGTCAGGGCGTTTGAGACGGGTTTAGAACGCCGGGCCGTGGATACTCTTAGTAGGTCGGTGGACAAGATAAGATACGAGAGTAGGAGACAAAAGTGCCAGGTCACACGAGGCACCGCACCACCAGCCGCAGGAGCAGCAGGGCTAGTGGTGATGATGTTCAAACGTGCAAGAAAGTCTACGCGGTTGCCTGAAAAACGTGGCGGATCGTCCTTCCTGAGCATCGATTCCCGGACAGTTCGCGTCCGTCACCCAACCCCGACGGCGACGTACATGCACGAAACCGGCCAACCCCGAACCGATTTCCGGCGACGGTTCGTTTGTTTGTTTGGAAGCATCCAGGGCATGTGTGTGTCAGCTGGACAACACATCTCTGTCGCTCTCATTGTCTCAACTCTCTCCCAAGAGTCATCTTGCGAAGCCCTTTTACTATGTTTCTCTGCAGAAATCCAGGCAGTTAGAAAGAATGTAGGTGCTGCTTAGATTATTTTTTCACTGCTTTGCTTTGACCTGCCTGACTGCTAACTATGCATTTTGTAAGCAAAATGCAGATGCTCGTTTTAGTACTCCCTCCGTCAGGAAATACTTGTCGGAAAAATGCATAAAAATGAATGTATCTAGAATTAAAAAACGTCTAGATACCTACATTCCTCTGACAAGTATTTCCGGAAGGAGGGAGTATATTTTTCTCGGCAGAAACCCAGTCTGAGAAGTCAGTGAGTCAGTCAGTCAGACATATTTAATTGCTCAAATCGATGACCTAGAACTAAGCGAATGACTTATTCACCTAGACGAAGGTAATAGTATTATTTTTTCACTGCATAGTTTGACCTGCCAATGATTGATCTAGCAAGGAGAATGGAGAGGAATCAACGCACGCATGATGTCACTGGTAATTTCCTACAGTACTAGTAATTAACTTTGGTACACACAAACAAGATTGGTTGGGTAATTCTTCACCAACGAACAATCTTCCTTCTTACTACTAACACAACACATGCTAGATGCTCTACACACGCTTGGACGCGTCGGCTCAGATCACGGCCGGCCGTTGCTCCGATCGGACGGCTATCGTGGATCCAAAATGCTCAGCTGCTGAACATTGAACGGCTAGGGGGCGACGACCTTGACCTCCAGTGCCGGCTTGCCGTTGCCGGAGCACTCGCGGCCGACGGCGGCGTCCTCCAGCATCTGCACCACGGACCGCATCGACGGCCGCACCGCCGGCGTGCGGCTCGTGCACAGCACCGCCACGCGCAGCACCCGCACGGCCTCCTCCTTCTCCCACTCCTCCCGCGCCGCCGACGCGTCCACCAGCGCCATCGCCTTCTCCCGCCCGTTGCCGGCCCCGTCCAGCCGCCGCGACGCCCACTCCACCACGTCCTCGCCGTCGGCCACCGCGGCGCGCCCCGTCGCCAGCTCCAGCAGCACCACGCCGAAGCTGTACACGTCGCTCTTCTCGGTGACCTTGCGCGCGTACGCGTACTCGGGCGCCATGTACCCCACCGTGCCCGCCACCGCGCCGCCCGACGACGACCACGGCTCGCCCTGCAGCTTGCCGGCGCCGGCGTTGGCGTGGAGGATCTTGGCGAGGCCGAAGTCGGCGAGGCGGGGCTTGAAGGCCTCGTCGAGGAGGATGTTGCTGGACTTGACGTCGCGGTGGAGGATGGGCCGGTCGCCGCAGCCGTGGTGGAGGTACTCCAGCCCCCTGGCGGCGCCCACGGCGACCTCGTACCGCTCCGGCCAGCCGAGGCCGCCGAGCTTCCTGGCCGTGGGGCCGTGCAGGCTCTCGTAGAGGCTGCCGTTGGGGAGGTGCTCGTACACCAGCAGGCTCGCCGCGCCGTCCTCGCTCGTCACGCTGCACAGCAGCTTCACCACGTTCACGTGCCGGATGGAGCTCAGCGTGCCCACCTCCGCGTCGAACTCGCGGCACTGCCGCGCCGACGCCGACGCCGACCGGGGCAGCATGGCCGCCGTCGGGCCGGCGCTCGCGGCCGCCGCGGCGCGGGTCCGGGTGATGTGCTTCACGGCCACCACGGTGCCGCAGCCGAGCTTGACGCGGTACACATTCCCGGACCCGCCGCTGCCGATGAGGTTCTCGTCCCGGACGCCGCCCACGATCTCCCGCTCGTCGAACGCCATCATCCGGAACGACTTGACGTTCCAAGACCCCTTCTTCGCGAACAGCAGCTTGCCGCCGGCCATGGCTGCGGCCTCCGCGTGCTGCCGGCGCTTCTTGATGAATATCGCCACGCCGAGGACGGCGAGCAGCACCGCCATGCCGGCGAGGAGGCAGGTGACGAGCGTGCGCGCGGTGCTCCCAGAGCGGCCACCGTCTCCCGGCGTGCAGCGGCGGAGGAAGCCGGCGCCGTTGTTGGCGCACAGGCCGGGGTTTCCTTGGAAGCTCTCGCCGTAGGCCGAGATAGCCAGCCCCGCCGGCACGGGCCCGTCGAGCCGGTTATTGGACAGGTTCAGGTAGCTCAGCTTTAGCTCGGCGAGGATCGCCGGCACGGCGCCAGAGAGTTCGTTGCTCGAAATGTTCAACGAATTCAGCCGCGTGAGGCCACGCAGCTCAGTCGGGATCGCGCCGGCGAGCTTGTTCTCGGCGAGGTTCATCGTGCTGAGCGCCGAGCACGACCCGAGGCTCGCCGGGATGGCTCCGCTGATCCCGTTCCCGGCAATGTCCAGGCTGTCGAGACCGACCAGCTTGCCGATGCTCGGCGGTATCTCGCCGGAGAGCTCGTTCGACGACACGTCAATGCTCTGCAGCTTCCCAGCATCGCCTATGGATGACGGTATCGCGCCGGAGAATTTGTTCCCGGCGAGGTGGAGACTGGTGAGCGACGCGGCTTTCCCGATGCCTTCGCTGATGCCGCCGGTGAAGTGGTTCCCCTCGAGGTCGATGATCTCGGCGTTGGGAAGCGCCCAGAGTCCCTCGGGCACATCGCCGGTGAGCAAGTTCTTGCTGACCCTGAACCTCTGCAGCGTGGCGCAGGTCGCGTACGTGGCCGGAATCTCGCCGGAGAATCGATTCTCCAGCATCAGCAGCTTCAGCATGGTGCCGCGCTTGCACATGTCCGGCGGGATCGGCCCCGTGAGCGAGTTGGTGGACACGTCGATGAAGTTGAACTCCGACCAGCTCCCCAGTTTCGGCGGCAGGTCGCCGGTGAGGTTGTTGCTGTAGAGCGAGAGGTTGACGAGCTCCCTGAAGTCGCCGAACTCGGGGGGCACCTCGCCGGAGAGCCCGTTGTAGAAGAGCTGCAGCGAGACGAGCCGCGTGAGGGAGCGGAGCTCAGAGAGGCCACCGGTGAGCTGGTTCTGGGACGCGTCGAAGAACTGCAGCCTGGTGAGCCTCCCGAACCCCCGCGGGAGAGCGCCGGTGAGAGAGCAGTTGTAGAGCTCGAGGCTCTGGAGATTGACGAGCTGGGAGATCGCCGGGGGTATCTCGCCGGTGAGGGGGTTGTCGGCGAGCTCGAGGTCGACGAGCCTGGTGAGCCGGCCGATGGCCGCGGGGATGGGGCCGGCGATGTTGGCCGCGGAGAGGTAGAGCCGGGTGAGGTTGGTGAGTCTGGTGATCTCGGGCGGGAACGACTTGGTGGGCGTGAGGAAGGGATTGTCCCCGGCGGAGAGCGCCTGGAGGCCCGGCATGGCGGTGAGCGCGGACCAGGGGAAGGAGCCGGAGAAGGCGTTGGAGGAGAGGTTGAGCGTGCGGAGCCCGGTGAGCGGCGAGAGGTCGGGGATCTCACCGGAGAACGAGTTGAAGGGGAGGCTGAGCTCCTGGAGCCCCACGCACGCGTCGACGCCGGCGATGGTCCCCGCGAGCGCGTTCGACGGGAGCGAGAGCGTTGCGAGCGATTTCAGCGAGCCGCAGAGGACGTCGAACGGGACGGACTCGGCGGTAACGTTCATCTCGGGTACGGAGAGTGCAGTGACGGCGGAGCCGCGGCACGTGACGCCGGTGAAGTTGCAGGGCGTGGCCGCCGCGGCGTCCCAGGACGCGAAGAAGGCGTCGGCCGCGGGAGGGATGGCGAGGGACGACTTGAAGGCCATGAGGGCGTCCAACTCTGGGGGCGTCGCGGCGGAGGCGGCATGGAGGACGGCGGAGAGGAGGAGGGCGGCGACGGCGAGGTGGAGGTGGAGGTGGAAGGGGCGGGCGGGCGGCATGGCTGGGGAGGAGGAAAGGAAGCTTCTTTGTGTCAGAGTGCTTGGACTCACGGCTGACCGCGCTCGGTTTTAAGGTTGCGGTTAGCTAGTGGGCCCACCATTGTGACCGTACTGTGATAGTGTGCTAACAATAGTGCTTAGCTTAGGACTCTTTGATTCATGAAAGATACACTAGATTTTTTGTGGGAATAAACTACTTTCTGTGAATTTTTTAAAAAAGTTAACAAATTTTTGGTGGTTTCTAACCTCCAAATTGTTGGTCAGAATTATATTAACTTTAAACCAATTCAAATTTGATTCCAATTCATTAAAATTCACTATTGACATTGAATATTTCAATGAGGTTCATCATTTTTCTTCTATTGAAAGTTTTAACCTTGGCCTACAAACCTGAAAGACCTGCTGGAGTGCCACTTAGGGCCAGTTTGGAATGAGGCCTATCAGGTAGGTCTTCACTCAGGCAGAGATCTCAGCCTTAGGCCTCCAAAATCGGACGCCTGAGGTTCGTGCCTGACCCAAGCTCATTTTTGTGGAAGGGATCCAAACGGGCCCTTAATGGCGTGTTTTTCTGGAAAGGAAGGTTACAAGGGAGCAGTTATGGATTTGTGATTATGAAGATCTTTTTAGTTATTCATTCATTAATTGTTTGCTGTAATGTAATGTCTATATATCTTAAGCGTGTGATATACGCTAAATATATTTTTTGAAATACGAGTTTTAGTGACTTGCCTTTTTGAAATACGATTTTTAATGATTTTGCCTCTGAGTGTCGAATCAAATTTGGATTGTGATTGTGGGGCGATCGATTGGGTCCTCAGGAAGTTTGCTTAGTGTGGTGGTCGTGATCGACTTGTCGTTCTCCTGATTGCCAATTCAGTTATCATGTGTGCTCTTAGGGAGTAGGCTCCACCTTGCTAACTGTGATTCAGGACGAGAGTGCAGGGGGCCCTCTTCGGAGGTGGAGGCGGCTAGCACTATGACTTCACATTCTCAACAGGGAGCGTTCGAAGGTGAGATCCACTCCAGTGGCGCGGCTCCCCTCGGGACTTCTGTTCGTCTCTATTATGAGCTCATTGGTGGACAAGGTCCGCAACGTTGTTGTTTTCCACCACTCAGTTTGTGACCTATTAGCTTTCATTCATCTTCATGTATCGACCGTTCTGGTTTGCATCCCCGTTTTCTTCTGTTTTTGGTGCTGGTGCGTTGTGGCTCGCTATAATCCTGGTCTGTTGATGGCTTTGTTCAAAGTTGGACTCGTCTCGAGCCTCTGCTATAAAAGAAGGGACGGATTTGTGATTAGAAGTATTCAATTGTTTGTTGATGGATAGTATGTTGGACTATGGAGTTGCGAATTTCCGAGAGGATGATCTACTAATGGTCGTCATAATGCATTTGTACCTTGAGTTTATGGTATACGTTAAAACATGAGTTTTGTAGTTTTGTTGACGATTGAGAAACGGCTATTTCTAAGTTGACGCTAAGAATCAGAGATGTTTGTGTAAGTACAAAGGGATGAAAGATCTTCTTTGGATGGTATGTGCGATGAATGAGATTTTCTTTAATCTCTTCAAACATATAATAAGATCTTTGGACGGGTATGGGCGATGAATGAGAAAAAAATTGGCAATCTCCTCAAACATATAGTTAAATGTCATATTTTGTTTCTTTGTGTTAGTGTTGTATCCCAAATTAAAAAGCTCTCATTCAACGTGTGTTGTGTGTGAGAGAAAACATGACTTAACTTAGGTGCGGCAATAAGAGTTGTATCTAGATTAAGAGTGTTTAAGGCACAAAATCCCTCGATTGCTCATTAAAAATGCACATTGCCACATTAGTAAACATATTGCGTGTAGTCGGCACATTTTGTATACAGAAGATGTGATTGCATTGGTGGTGCCGTACCAAAATGAGTAAAGCATGATGATTATATAGTAGTGTACTTATTCTTCTTTGCTTTGCTTCTACTAATTTGTGCCCATTATTATAGCATTGCTAGCCAATGTCTTGTCCGTTGGATACGATCGAGACGGGCCAGACCACATATCTTTCCAGTGTCATGTCCTTTTCGGTTTCACGAGCAGTTGGGGGAATGTAGTCCTTTTGAAGCCCTTAATTCAGAGATGCTTAAAACAGCCCTCCTTTTAGATTGCAATGAATAATATTCAGCCATCTCAAAGTCTCCATACCTTCGTTCGTTCAAAGGTATGTCATTAAAATTATGTGCAGTGAATAAATATGAAAAGGCCCGGACACGGAATTAGAGTTGTATCTATATTAAGACACAAAATCCTTCGTTCGTCATTAAAATTACACTGCCACATTAGCATATTATGTGCAGTGAGCATATATTTTTTTGCAGGATAAAGGAAGTTTTTATTGCATGTTTGTTTTTAATGTTACAATCAAGAGGCCACAACTCCTCAATACAAAGCGGAGCCGTGTGTAACCACACAGCTGTGGTTCTCTTGGAGCGGCTATAGTTGGCCAACCGATCTGCAACACAATTCTGGCTGCGATGAATTTTCTGAGGTAAAAACTCCCTCCTACCCATAAGTTCCTTGATCTCTAGAACTAACTGACCATAAGCTGACTTAACAAGGCCATTGTGAGACAGGATTGAAAGTGCTTCAGCACAATCCGACTCGACAACCACCGGGAGCGAAGTATGTTGTATAGCCAAAGCCATACCCTGCATGAGGGCGTGTATTCCCGCTTCCAGTGGATCATTGCAGTGAAAGATGTATCGGTATGCTGAAAATAGAATCTTGCCTTCATCGTCGCGGAGTATCATGCCAGCTGCAGCTGACCCTACCAAAATGGATGATGTGATTGCATGGGTAGTGCCCTACCAAAATGAGTAAAGCATGATGATTATATAGTAGCGCAATTAATCAAGTATTCTTCTTCGCTTTGCTTCTACTAATTTGTGCCCATTATAGCATAGCTAGCCAATGTCTTGTCCGGTGGTATACGGTGGAGAGGGGCCGGACCACATATGTTTCCAGTGTCATGTCCTTTTCGATACCACGAGCAGTTGGGGAATGTAGTCCTTTTGAAGCCCTTAATTCAGAGATGCTTAAAACAGCCCTCCTTTTAGATTGCAATGAATAATATTCAGCCATCTCAAAGTCTCCATACCTTTAATTCATAAGCTTAAGCTAGCTCTCCCTTGAGCGAGTCCAGAAAATGTATATGTTTCCTTCCATTATCTAGAAAGAAAGGAAAAAAGGTGAGAGGTTGGTTGTGGAGCGCAAAAGCCCGCAGCACTAGGTAGTTAGTGGTGGTGCGTGTCCTAATCCGATGATCGATATGCGTCCAAAGCATGCAGGAAAAGTATAGAGCTTGACGGCAGTGCGAGTTGGGGTTGATTTGTCACCACATAGAAATACAGACGACCAAACGATGAGAAGATAGTGAGAGATGGCGAGATGGACGTGTGAGTAATCTAGTCTAGGATGAGAAGAAAGTGGTGCGGTACTCTACTCCCACCCTCGGTCTGGGTGGTTCTCCTTTGTGATGTTTTGGCTGCGGTTTGGACTCTTTGACTACTAGCAGGTTTGAGCGCTGACCGGAAGGGAGGTCCACGGTGCGCCTCAGCTAGGCGGCGATGGGTTCTGGCATTTGGAGAGTGCAGCAAAGCGGGCCCACTGAGACTTGTAAAATGTTTGTTTACGAGTACGCTTTGTTCAGCAGAGTGAGATGCACGGATGCGTGCGTGCGTGCGTGCATGCCGTGCCGTGCATCGCATTGCGTCTAGAAAGACAAAAGAAGGTGCGCTGAAAAGACAAAAGTAGAGAGATAGATAGATACATAGAGAGGTGATGGGTCGGCTGTTGGTCACTCGTTCATCTCATATATATCATCTCATCTCATCTCATCATGTGTGTGTGTGTTGGGTTGGCCGGCGAGCGGCAAGGCAAGGGTCGAGGAACCACTTTAAGATGGAGGCTGACGCTGACGCGCCGCTAGTGGTGGTGGCCACTAGCCACTGATATCTCCATCTCCATCGCCATCTCCATCCCCATCACGCTGTATGTAGTCCAGCCGCCGCGTTTGACAAATCTGCACACTCACACGAACCAACGCAACGCAACGCAACGCAGGCACCATGAATGAATGAATGAATGATTTTTCTTTTCCGTTTCTTTTTTGTCAACAAGACAAGACAGGATCGATCAACGGATGATTGCAAAACCACTGAGTAGAACACTCGCTAGATGGCTCTCCTTTTCTTCTTTCTCTTTGCGCTTGACCGCTCGCCCGTCGAGGTAGCAATAAACAATTCATTAGAAGATTTTCGGTTCGTGCATGCACCTGCACAATGATTTTCCTGTCACTCTGATGAGTGGATTCCGGGTGCATGCCCGTGCCCCGTAGGAAAGTGCATGCCCAGACTTAGGCACGTGTTCTACTAGTAGTACAACCTGCTCCACATATTAGTCTTTAGAAATGGACGGGTGGATGGGTATCTTCTTCTTCTTCTTCTTCTTGTCACAGTCGGCAGTCCTCAGGATTCCTTTCTCTTCTCCCCTTTCAGCACACGAATATATTGTATGGAACTTGGAAGCAGCTCCATCGGTCACTCGCCGAAACCATGGACATGGCTTTTCCCACTGCCTTTTGTACCTCGACGTGGAGGTCATGTCTGTACTAATTTTTTAGACGATCAAAACTTTGATTTTTTTTTGAGCATATCAACACTTTGAATTTAATAAAGCGAAACCGATCAGAAATACCCCCTCTACAAAGAAATATAGTCCGTGAACAATGTAATAATGACTGGACTCGAGAGGAAATGAAGGGTTTGATTTGAAGACTACACAGATGGATCACATAGCGGGCGATCAGTGATTACCTTTGGTAACCTTTTATCATCGGTACAAGCTATCGCTTACCAGCCACATTTCGACCGGTATGTGATAATCATCTTGCCGAGTATAAAAGTCAATATCACCGACAACACAATAGAGGCCTGTCAATGTTAAGGCTCATCACCGACAGGTGGTCAATGGTCGGCTAGTGATGAGGGATCTCTGCTATTCTTATCTCCAGTGATGAGAAGGTCGCAGGGTACCAATTGCATAGCAACCCACGCTCCCCGCCGCCCATGCGGTCAAGGTGAAATAACCCTAGCTCTAGCAAACACCACCCACTCCACCTGATGTCGCCGCCTTGAAGCCCTAGGCCCTCATCAGAGCAGCATAGCGCCCAAGAACCTCGGCGGAGGCAGTGTAGGCATCCCGCCAGCTGCCTTCAGAGACATCGAGGGGGTGCGGAGGGTGAGGGGTGGTGGCGAGAGGAAAACGTCGTCGCCCCCGAGTCGATGGGGGGGGGGGGCGATGGAGCATCCTTCAAAATTTATGTACTAATTACCGTTTTATCATGCCAGTACAATGTTTGTAAGTAAGTGAAGTTGTCCTTTCGAGAAAACAACAGTGTGAGGGTATCTGCAGCCGAGCACCCCGAACACCCCTCAAATGACCAAACAGACGACCCGATCAGTGAGCGGTCAAAAAAACCCGACCCAGACGGGCGCCTCATATGAGACTCAAACACCCAGGCTGACCGGCACCCCTCATATCTAGCCCAAATGTAGGGCGAATGTGGGGAGGCCCGGGCGCTACCGGGCATGACCGCCACGTCGGATTGACAGTCGGGGTCCCGCATGGAATCGCCTGGAAACCCAACAATCGACGGGCATCTCCTCCGGTGCAGGTGTGAACGTCGGGTGACGCCACCCCGATTCACCGCCTCGCACTGTGCATGCGAGCACGGGCAGCTCCACCGCCCCCCTCCCCCCCGTCGGCCAAGAACCTCGGTGGAGGCAGTGTAGGCATCCCGCCAACTGCCTTCAGAGACATCGAGGGGGTGCGGAGGGTGAGGGGTGGTGGCGAGAGGAAAACGTCGTCGCCCCCGAGTCGATGGGGGGGGGGCGATGGAGCATCCTTCAAAATTTATGTACTAATTACCGTTTTATCATGCCAGTACAATGTTTGTAAGTAAGTGAAGTTGTCCTTTCGAGAAAACAACAGTGTGAGGGTATCTGCAGCCGAGCACCCCGAAAACCCCTCAAATGACCAAACAGACGACCCGGTCAGTGAGCGGTCAAAAAAACCCGACCCAGACGGGCGCCTCATATGAGACTCAAACACCCAGGCTGACCGGCACCCCTCATATCTAGCCCAAATGTAGGGCGAATATGGGGAGGCCCGGGCGCTACCGGGCATGACCGCCACGTCGGATTGACAGTCGGGGTCCCGCATGGAATCGCCTGGAAACCCAACAATCGACGGGCATCTCCTCCGGTGCGGGTGTGAACGTCGGGTGACGCCACCCCGATTCACCGCCTCGCACTGTGCCTGCGAGCACGGGCAGCTCCACCGCCCCCCCCCCCCCCCCGTCGGCGAGAAGCAGCAGCTCTGCCACGCACCCCCTGTGTCGGCGAGCAGCAGCTCCTCGACCCACTCCCTGCGCCGGCAAGCAGCAGGCACACCCCCTCCCCCGCGCCGGCGAGAAGCAGCAGCTCCTCCACGCACTCCCTGCGCCAGCGAGCAGCAGGCACACCCCCTCCCCCGCGCCGGCGAGAAGCAGCAGCTCTGCCGCGCACCCCCTACACCGGCGAGCAACATCTCCTCCGCGCACTCCCTGCGCCGGCGAGCAGCACTTACATGCGGGCCAGGTCTATCATAAACGCGTTTGAAATGGATGAATCGATTGCTTTACACATATGGTAGTTTTTAGTCACAGATTAGCAAAAAAGTGGTAGTTTTCAGGACAAAATTATAAAGTGATAGTTTGTAGGCACGGTTCCATGAATTGTGCTATATTTTGGTTAAATACTCCTACTGATAGGTACAATCAATTCACTCAAACTAAAAATTAATCTTGCATTCGGTAGGATTGGACGGGTGGATGGATGGGTATCTTCTCTCTTCTTGTCACAGTCGGCAGTCCCCAGGATTCCTTTCTCTCCTTCCCTTTCGGGACAGGAATATATGAATGAATTTTACGGTACATATTCGATTCGGTTCCATTCCATCGGTCTAATTACAGCACGCGATCCAGTAGCTAGCCAAATCCGCAGGCAACCACACGTGCATTACTAGGGAAAACCTTATACACAGAATTTAGCAGTAGCGTGCTATTCTGACCCGCGCTACTACTAAGTAGCAGTAGCGCGTGGCCTGAGAAACACGCTACTGGTAAATATTCCTAATCGTGTTCCGTATACAGACTATAGTAGTAGCGTGGGTCGTACGACACGCTCTACCACTAATAAATAATTGTAGTGCGTGAGATACTGTTGGGGAACGTAGCAGAAATTCAAAATTTTCCTACGTGTCACCAAGATCTATCTATGGAGAAACCAGCAACGAGGGGAAGGAGAGTGCATCTACATACCCTTGTAGATCACTAAGCGGAAGCGTTCAAGTGAACGGGGTTGAAGGAGTCGTACTCATCGTGATCCAAATCACCGGAGATCCTAGTGCCGAACGGACGACACCTCCGCGTTCAACACACGTACAGCCCGGTGACGTATCCCATGCCTTGATCCAGCAAGGAGAGAGGGAGAGGTTGAGGAAGACTCCATCCAGCAGCAGCACAACGGCGTGGTGGTGATGGAGGAGCGTGGCAATCCTGCAGGGCTTCGCCAAACACCGCGGGAGAGGAGGAGTACTTGGGAGAGGGGGAGGGCTGCGCCAGAACTTGTGGTGCGGCTGCCCTCCCACCCCCACATATATATTGGGGCAAGGGAGAGGGGGGGCGGCCCCCTCAGATCCAATCTAAGGAGGGGGCGGCGGCCAAGGGGGGGAGGAGTGCCTCCCAAGTCAAGTGGAGGCCCTCCCCCTTAGGGTTTTCCCCTTCCCATGCGCATGGGCCTTGGGGGGGCTGGTGCCCCTGGCCCATTAAGGCTAGGGCGCCCCCCTACAGCCCATGCTATTGTATTGGATGTGGTGGAACAATTTCCGGACCTCCGTACCCCTCCGGAATCCTCCGGAACCTTCTGGAAGCTTCCCGGTACAATACCGAAAAACCCAAACTTTTTCTGGAACCCGAACAACAACTTTCCATATATAAATCTTTACCTCCGGACCATTCCAGAACTCCTTGTGACGTTGGGGATCTCATCCGGGACTCCGAACAATATTCGGTAACCACATACAAACTTCCTTTATAACCCTAGCGTCATCGAACCTTAAGTGTGTAGACCCTACGGGTTCGGGAACCATGCAGACATGACCGAGACGTTCTCCGGTCAATAACCAACAGCGGGATCTGGATACCCATGTTGGCTCCCACATGTTCCACGATGATCTCATCGGATGAACCACGATGTCAAGGACTCAATCAATCCCGTATACAATTCCCTTTGTCTAGCGGTATAGTACTTGCCCGAGATTCGATCGTTGGTATACCGATACCTTGTTCAATCTCGTTACCGGCAAGTCTCTTTACTCGTTCCGTAACACATCATCCCGTGATCAACCCCTTGGTCACATTGTGCACATTATGATGATGTCCTACCGAGTGGGCCCAGAGATACCTCTCCGTCACACGGAGTGACAAATCCCAGTCTCGATTCGTGCCAACCCAACAGACACTTTCGGAGATACCTGTAGTGCACCTTTATAGCCACCCAGTTACGTTGTGACGTTTGGTACACCCAAAGCATTCCTACGGTATCTGGGAGTTGCACAATCTCATGGTCTAAGGAAAGATACTTGACATTAGAAAAGCTTTAGCATACGAACTACGATCTTTGTGCTAGGCTTAGGATTGGGTCTTGTCCATCACATCATTCTCCTAATGATGTGATCCCGTTATCAATGACATCCAATGTCCATGGTCAGGAAACCGTAACCATCTATTGATCAACGAGCTAGTCAATAGAGGCTTGCTAGGGACATGGTGTTGTCTATGTATCCACACATGTATCTGAGTTTCCTTTCAATACAATTATAGCATGGATAATAAACGATTATCATGAACAAGGAAATATAATAATAATAAATAATTTATCATTGCCTCTAGGGCATATTTCCAACAGTCTACCACTTGCACTAGAGTCAATAATCTAGTTCACATCGTCATGTGATTAACACTCACACGTCACATCGCCATGTGACCAACATCCAAAGAGTTTACTAGTGTCATTAAACTAGTTCACATCATCATGTGATTAAGACTCAATGAGTTCTGGGGTTTGATCATGTTTTGCTTGTGAGAGAGGTTTTAGTCAACGGGTCTGCAACTTTCAGATCCGTATGTACTTCGCAAATCTCTAGGTCATTCTGTAAAAGCTGCTTCCACGCTCCACTTGGAGCTATTCCAAATGGTTGCTCCACTATACGTATCCGGTTTGCTACTCAGAGTCACTCGGATAGGTGTTAAAGCTTGCATCAACGTAACCCTTTACGCCGAACTCTTTATCACCTCCATAATCGAGAAACATGTCCTTATTTACTCCAAGGACAATTTTGACCGCTGTCCAATGATCCATTCCTGGATCATTCTTGTACCCCTTGACTGACTCATGGCAAGGCACACTTCCGGTGCGGTACACAGCATAGCATACTATAGAGCCTACGTCTAAAGCATAGGGGACGACCTTCGTCCTTTCTCTCTTTTCTGCCGTGGTCGAGCTTTAAGTCTTAACTTCATACCTTACATCTCAGGCAAGAACACCTTCTTTGACTGATCCATCTTGAACACCTTCAAGATCATGTCAAGGTATATGCTCATTTGAAAGTACCATTAAGCGGTTTTTGATCTATCCTCATAGATCTTGATGCTCAATGTTCAAGTAGCTTAATCCAGGTTTTCACTTGAAAAACACTTTTCAAATAACCCTATATGCTTTACAGAAAATTCTACATCATTTCTGATCATCAATATGTCAACGACATATACTCATCAGAAATTCTGTAGTGCTCCCACTCACTTCTTTGGAAATACAAGTTTCTCATAAACTTTGTATAAATCCAAAATCTTTGATCATCTCATCAAAGCGTACATTCCAACTCCGAGATGCTTACTCCAGTCCTTAGAAGGATCGCTGGAGCTAGCATACCTTTTAGCATCCTTAGGATCGACAAAAGCTTTCTGATTGTATCACATACAACCTTTCCTTACGAAAATTGGTAAGGAAACTCGTTTTGACATCCATATGCCAGATTTCATAAATGCAGCTAATGCTAACATGATTCCGACGGACTTAAGCATCGCTACGGATGAGAAAATCTCATTGTAGTCAACTCTTTGAACTTGTGAAAAACTCTTCGCCACAAGCCGAGCTTCATAGACGGTGACATTACCGTCCACGTCCGTCTTCTTCTTAAAGATCCATTTATCTCAATGGCTTGCCGATCATCGGGCAAGTCCACCAAAGTCCATGCTTTGTTATGATACATGGATCCTATCTCGGATTTCATGGCTTCTAACCATTTGTCGGAATTTTGGGCCCACCATCGCTTCTCCATAGCTCGTAGGTTCATTGTTGTCTAGCAACATGACCTTCAAGACAGGATTACTGTACCACTCTGAAGTAGTACACATCCTTGTCACCCTACGAGGTACGGTAGTGACTTGATCCGAAACTTCATGATCACTATCATAAGCTTCTACTTCAATTGGTGTAGGCGCCATAGGAACAACTTCCTGTGCCCTGCTACACACTAGTTGAAGTGACGGTTCAATAACCTCATCAAGTCTCCACCATCCTCCCACTCAATTCTCGAGACAAACCTTTCCTCGAGAAAGAACCCGATTCAAGAAACAATCCCTATTGCTTTCGAATCTGAATTAGGAGGTATACCCAACTGTTTTGGGTGTCCTATGAAGATGCATTTTATCCGCTTTGGGTTCGAGCTTATCAACCTGAAACTTTTTCACATAAGCGTCGCAGCCCCAAACCTTTAAGAAACGACAACTTAGGTTTCTCCAAACCACAGTTCAAACGGTGTCGTCTCAACGGAATTATGTGGTGCCCTATTTAAAGTGAGTGCGGTTGTCTCTAATGCCTAACCCATGAACGATAGTGATAATTCGATAAGAGACATCATGGTACGCACCATATCCAATAGGGTGCAACTATGATGTTCGGACACACCATCACACTATGGTGTTCCAGGCCGTATTAATTGTGAAACAATATCCACAATGTCTTAATTGCGTGTCAAAGCTCGTAACTCAGATACTCATCTCTATGATCATATCATAGACATTTTATCCTCTTGTCACGATGATCTTCAACTTCACTCTGAAATTACTTGAACCATTCAATAATTCATACTTGTGTTTCATCAAGTAAATATACTTAGTATCTACTCAAACCATCCGTGAAGTAAGAACATAACGATATCCACTGTGTGCCTTAGCACTTATTGGACTGCACACATCAAAATGTATTACTTCCAACAAGTTGCTATCTTGTTCCATCTTACTGAAAACGAGGCTTCTCAGTCATCTTGCCCATGTGGTATGATTTGCATATCTCAAGTGATTCAAAATCAAGTGAGTCCAAACGATCCATCTGCATGGAGTTTCTTCATGCGTATACACCAATAGACGTGGTTCACATGTCTCAAACTTTTCAAAAACGAGCGAGTCCAAGGATCCATCAACATGGAGCTTCTTCATGCGTTTTATACCAATATGACTTACATGGCAGTGCCACAAGTAAGTGGTACTATCATTACTATCTTATATCTTTTGGCATGAAAATGTGTATCACTACGATCGAGATTCAATAAACCATTCGTTTCAGGTGCAAGACCATTGAAGGTATTATTCAAATAAACAGAGTAACCATTATTCTCCTTAAATGAATAACCGTATTGTGATAGACATAATCCAATCATGTCTATGCTCAACAAACACCAATTATTCAGGTTTAATACTAATCTTGATGGTAGAGGGAGCGTGCGATGTTTGATCACATCAAACTTAGAAACACTTCCAACACATATCGTCAGCTCACCTTTAGCTAGTCTCTGTTTATTCCGTAGCCTTTTATTTCGAGTTACTAACACTTAGCAACCGAACCGGTATCTAATACCCTGGTGCTACTAGGGGTACTAGCAAAGTACACATTAACATAATGTATATCGAATATACTTCTATCGACCTTGCCTGCCTTCTCATCTACCAAGTATCTAGGGTAATTCCGCTCTAGTGACTGTTCCCCTTATTACAGAAGCACTGAGTCTCGGGTTTGGGTTCAACCTTGGGTTTCTTCACTGGAGCAGCAACTGATTTGCCGTTTCATGAAGTGTCCCTTCTTGCCCTTGCCCTTTTTGAAACTAGTGGTTTCACCAACCATCAACAATTGATGCTCCTTCTTGATTTCTACTTTCGCGGTGTCAAACATCGTGAATACCTCAAGGATCATCATATCTATCCCTGATATGTTATAGTTCGTCACGAAGCTCTAGCAGCTTGGTGGCAATAACTTTGGAGAAACATCACTATCTCATCTGGAAGATCAACTCCCACTCGATTCAAGTGATTGTTGCACTCAGACAATCTGAGCACAAGCTCTACGATTGAGCTTTTCTCCATTAGTTTGCAGGCTAAGAAAATTGTCGGAGGTCTTATACCTCTTGACGTGGGCACGAGCCTGAAATCCCAATTTCAGCCCTCGAAACATCTCATATGTTCCGCGATGTTTCGAAAAACGTCTTTGGTGCCTCAACTCTAGACTGTTTAACTGAACTATCACGTAGTTATCAAAACGTGTATATCCGATGTTCGCAACATCCACAGACGACGATTGGGGTTCAGCACACTAAGTGGTGCATTAAGGACATAAGCTTTCTACTGTCCGCATAATCGCTACTGTCAACTTTCAACTATATTTTCTCTAGGAACATATCTAAACAGTGGAACTAAAGCGCGAGCTTACGACATAATTTGCAAAGATCTTTTGACTATGTTCAGGATAATTAAGTTCATCTAATGAACTCACACTCAGATAGACATCCCTCTAGTCATCTAAGTGATTACATGATCCGAGTCAACTAGGCCGTGTCCGATCATCACGTGAGACGGACTAGTCATCATCGGTGAACATCTTCATGTTGATCGTATCTACTATACGACTCATGCTCGACCTTTCGGTCTCTTGTGTTCCGAGGCCATGTCTGTACATGCTAGGCTCGTCAAGTCAACCTAAGTGTTTCGCGTGTGTAAATATGGCTTACACCTGTTGTATGTGAACGTAAGAATCTATCACACCCGATCATCACGTGGTGCTTCGAAATGATGAACTTTCGCAACGGTGCACAGTTAGGGGGAACACCTTCTTGAAATTTTAATGAGGGATCATCTTATTTACTACCGTCGTTCTAAGAAAATAAGATGCATAAACATGATAAACATCACATGCAATCAAATAGTGACATGATATGGCCAATATCATTTTGCTCCTTTTGATCTCCATCTTCGGGGCTCCATGATCATCATCGTCACCGGCATGACACCATGATCTCCATCATCGTGTCTTCATGAAGTTGTCTCGCCAACTATTACTTCTACTACTATGGCTACCGGTTAGCAATAAAGTAAAGTAATTACATGGTGTTGTATAATGGCACGCATGTCATACAATAAATAAAGACAACTCCTATGGCTCCTGCCGGTTGTCATACTCATCGACATGCAAGTCGTGATTCCTATTACAAGAACATGATCAATCTCATACATCACATATATTCATCACATTCTTCTTGGCCATATCACATCACATAGCATACCCTGCAAAAACAAGTTAGACGTCCTCTAATTGTTGTTTGCATGTTTTACGTGGCTGCTATGGGTTTCTAGCAAGAACGTTTCTTACCTACGCAAAACCACAACGTGATATGCCAATTGCTATTTACCCTTCATAAGGACCCTTTTCATCGAATCCGTTCCGACTAAAGTGGGAGAGACTGGCACCCGCTAGCCACCTTATGCACCAAGTGCATGTCAGTCGGTGGAACCTGTCTCACGTAAGAGTACGTGTAAGGTCGGTCCGGGCCGCTTCATCCCACAATACCGTCGAAACAAGATTGGACTAGTAACGGTAAGCATATTGAACAAAATCAACGCCCACAACTACTTTGTGTTCTACTCGTGCAAAGAATCTATGCAATAGACCTAGCTCATGATGCCACTGTTGGGAAACGTAGCACAAATTCAAAATTTTCCTACGTGTCACCAAGATCTATCTATGGAGAAACCAGCAACGAGGGGAAGGAGAGTGCATCTACATACCCTTGTAGATCACTAAGCGGAAGCGTTCAAGTGAACGGGGTTGAAGGAGTCATACTCATCGTGATCCAAATCACGGGAGATCCTAGTGCCGAACGGACGACACCTCCGCATTCAACACACGTACAGCCCGGTGACGTCTCCCATGCCTTGATCCAGCAAGGAGAGAGGGAGAGGTTGAGGAAGACTCCATCCAGCAGCAGCACAACGGCGTGGTGGTGATGGAGGAGCGTGGCAATCCTGCAGGGCTTCGCCAAGCACCGCGGGAGAGGAGGAGTACTTGGGAGAGGGGGAGGGCTGCGCCAGAACTTGTGGTGCGGCTGCCCTCCCACCCCCCACATATATATAGGGGCAAGGGAGAGGGGGGCCGGCCCCCTCAGATCCAATCTGAGGAGGGGGCAGCGGCCAAGGGGGGGAGGAGTGCCTCCCAAGTCAAGTGGAGGCCCTCCCCCTTAGGGTTTTCCCCTTCCCATGCGCATGGGCCTTGGGGGGGCTGGTGCCCCTGGCCCATTAAGGCTAGGGCGCCCCCCTACAGCCCATGCTACTGTATTGGATGTGGTGGAACAATTTCCGGACCTCCGGACCCCTCCGGAATCCTCCGGAACCTTCTGGAAGCTTCCCGGTACAATACCGAAAAAACCCGAACTTTTTCCGGAACCCGAACAACAACTTTCCATATATATATCTTTACCTCCGGACCATTCCGGACCTCCTCGTGACGTCCGGGTTCTCATACGGGACTCCGAACAACATTCGGTAACCGCATACAAACTTCCTTTATAACCCTAGCGTCATCGAACCTTAAGTGTGTAGACCCTACGGGTTCGGGAACCATGCAGACATGACCGAGACGTTCTCCGGTCAATAACCAACAGCGGGATATGGATACCCATGTTGGCTCCCACATGTTCCACGATGATCTCATCGGATGAACCACGATGTCAAGGACTCAATCAATCCCGTATACAATTCCCTTTGTCTAGCGGTATAGTACTTGCCCGAGATTCGATCGTCGGTATATCGATACCTTGTTCAATCTCGTTGCCGGCAAGTCTCTTTACTCGTTCCGTAACACATCATCCCGTGATCAACCCCTTGGTCACATTGTGCACATTATGATGATGTCCTACCGAGTGGGCCCAGAGATACCTCTCCGTCACACGGAGTGACAAATCCCAGTCTGGATTCGTGCCAACCCAACAGACACTTTCGGAGATACCTGTAGTGCACCTTTATAGTCACCCAGTTACGTTGTGACGTTTGGTACACCCAAAGCATTCCTACGGTATCCGGGAGTTGCATAATCTCATGGTCTAAGGAAAAGATACTTAACATTGGAAAAGCTTTAGCATACGAACTACGATCTTTGTGCTAGGCTTAGTATTGGGTCTTGTCCATCACATCATTCTACTAATGATGTGATCCCGTTATCAATGACATCCAATGTCCATGGTTAGGAAACCGTAACCATCTATTGATCAACGAGCTAGTCAATAGAGGCTTGCTAGGGACATGGTGTTGTCTATGTATCCACACATGTATCTGAGTTTCCTTTCAATACAATTATAACATGGATAATAAACGATTATCATGAACAAGGAAATATAATAATAATAAATAATTTATCATTGCCTCTAGGGCATATTTCCAACAGATACTACCTGCGCTACTACTATTTGTCCACAAAATCCGCTGATGAACGCGATTTAGTAGGAGCGCGGATTTGCTAGGCCACGCTACCAGTGCGACCGTAGTGGTAGGATGGCTCACGGGTACCGCATCCTCTCTCTCCCTTATCCCCTTAATCAATCTCCCCTTTCCCCCGACGCTCCCCAATCTCGCCTCGCCCTCGCCGCACTGCCCGTCACCTCCCGCACACACCCCCACATCAGCAGATCAATCGACCTTCTCCCCCCTCCCGTCCCCTCCCATTCCCGTGTCCCCATCCCGTCGAAACCCTTAGCGGCTGCGGCGGCGGCGGCGCCCGTTCCGTTCCCTTCCTCATTGAGGACTTCGCGCGCGCGGTGGAGGATGGGCTCAAGCTGTCGAAGCGGCTCGTGCTGCCGGGCGGGCTGCCCCCGCCGCGGCCACCCGCGGGGATGGAGCGCGGACGCAGTCGTTAAGAGTGCGGAGGATCCATTCGACACGGCCGTTTTGCTGGGATGTGTATGGGCATGTGAGATGAAAGGTAGTGCCGTGAAATGCGAGAAGGTGACGCGTGGCAGCGTTGTCAAACTCTTTTCCCTTGTCAGTTTGAAGGGCGAGAATAGGTCGCCCGAACTGGGTGGACGCCATGGGAGCAGCGGCAAGGGGAGGATGCGGCGGCTCGGGTGTGTGGAAGGATGCGGCGGCGGCGTGGAGTAGGGTTAGGGTTTTGGGGTGCAGCGGCGGCTAGAGAGGGGAGGCAGTGGCGGCAGATGGTAGAGCGGCGGCTGCGAGGGGAAGGGGGAGCGGCGGCAGCGGTGCGGCGGCGGCGACGGAGGGAGGCGTCGGCGGCGGCTGTTGGGTGTGGCGGCGGCTTGGGGCGAAAGCGGGAAGGGGATCGGCGTGCTAAACTGATACCATGTTAGTTAGGAAGAATGAGATTGCGCGAATCGATAATCATGATCGTGTGCATGGTGCACATATATAGGTACAGGGTGGACCGGCTTCGACTTGTCTCCCAAGATATACAAATATACGGGGGAGAGAGAGAGATACAACGGTATAAATACAGACCCTAGTCCTATACATATGCAATGTATAACGTACGCTCAACACTTGTCTCCCCCTTTTTGACAGTACACAGAGAGTAGCTAGGTTTATCTTATCGGCGGTGCTTAACAGATGGATTGACCACTAACCTAACAGAATGCATGGACGCGAGCAGATCAGATGAATCGTGCATAGCATAAACAACCGTTGGGTGGTTTGACTAGGGCACTGCCTGGTCGATCGACGAGGCAACCTGAGTGACAAATCAACGAGATAGCAATAATATAAGTCACTGTCAGATCCACAAAAGGCATTATGCCTGGTACTTGCAAATTCATTGATTAATTAGTTTTATTATGCATATGCTTGGTCTGATCGATGCCTCAATTAGCTCCATGAACATAATCCAAGAATTAAACCACTATGGATGACAACTGGAACCAGTTAATTAATAGCTCCGTACTCCCTGAGTCAGCCTACTGTAACTGATCGGACACATCATGTGATAAATAAAGAATTCAGAGAAAGGAGAGCTAGCACATTCTATGCAATGAAGTTGGTTAATCAATAAAAATTCAGACAAGGAGAGAGTAGTTTATTGAGGTGAAGAGGAGGACAGCACTGAGCCAGAAGAAAACAACGTACACATGCATATGCTTAGGCAGATTATTGGTAGATTGGTAGATGCAATGGAACAAGACAAATTAGCAGCTAGCTAGCTGTTCATGTAGTGGGGTTTTGCACTAGCTGCTTCTCTTTCTGTTAGAGAGAGGCCAAACCAAAAGCGCAATCGGCATCATGCCTACTTTCTGTGCTCTTTGCTGAGACCCCTTTTTGACTCTACGCGCTGCTGCTTTGGCCGGTGTCAAAAAAGGAGGCACCAGGCATTCACACTGATGCTACCATACATACATTTCCCTCTTGATGAAACAATTCATTATGTAATTATTATTTTCCCTTTAAATGCTTGTGATGCTCCTGTATCCAGAGGCCTGTGGGTTTTTTCTTCCATTATTTGAAAAACAAAATTAACCGGCAGCTACAAGGATTAATAAACAAGTAATCTAGTAGTACTTAATCCTCCCTTCGTTTAGTTGGGACAATCGTCCTCTAATTAACTACTACCTGAACACCCTGCATGACATGTGTGCAGTTTGTACTAGTACCTAGTAAAAATTATATTAATTAATGTGTTAAATCAGCCAGATAAGTCTAGCTATAGCTAGGTAGGAAGATCAGGTTGAAGAGCAAGCATGTGTCGGCATCAGTCGCTGGAATCCCGCAACAACAACCCAACACCAGTCATCCGCCGAATAGATGCTCACCAGCCGTGCATGCAACCAGCGCGCGTTTAATGCAGCAAGTATGCACACAGATATACATATCTATCCATCAAGTTTGAGCACTCAAGCTTTTTTATATGACCAATGACAATGGGTACGGTGGATGGATGGATCCATCGAATGCAATCAAGTCACTGTTATAACTTAGGGTGTTACTGTTAGTAGCTAGCTGACTCATCATTGTTTCTAGTATGTGAGCAGCCAGCTGATCCACCAGATGGCATCGATGCAGGTTAGGCATATCATTGGAGGAAATCATACATATGAAAGCTCGTTTTCAATTTCAAAATATCAACATGTTCAGTTATATTGTTCCTTACATCAACATCGGTGCATCAACCAGGCATAGTATATATATTATATATTATATAGTGCCTGTTCACATAATTATTGATACTGATAATATATCATACCCTAGTTGATAGAGACAGGAATGAGGAGTCCCATCAGTTATCAACCCTTGACTAATAGTTTTTCCTTTTTCCTTTTGTGTTTTTTAGGCAACATCACGAAGCTTTTATTAAGTCCACAATGACAGACAATTTAGGAGAGGGGCATGTGAAATGGGTCAAAGGGCATGTGGACCGGATCAGCATTGTGCAGTAAGCTGCACACAGGCCAGTACCCCGGTTTTCCCACTAGCTACACTTTCGGCTGGCCCAACTATCTCCTTTCCGGTTTTCGGTAGGTTCTACAACCTTCTCCGATCGGTTTCATTTCAAATATAGGTTCTTTCCTTTCATTTTTCATTTTTGTTTAAAATTGTGCACAACTTTTGAAGCCATAAACATTTTTTATAATTGCCGAATATTTTGAATGAATGCAAATTTAGTGAAATGTGGGAACAATTTTTCATATTCACGACCCTTTTTTTACGAAATGTTTTTAAATGCATGAAATTTTTAACAATTCATTAAAAATAACCAGCAAATATACTTTTATCCTTGAACTTTCATTTTTTGAACACTTTCTAAATAATCATGAACATTTTTTGATTAACAATCATTTTTACAAAATGATACAATTCTACGAAATCACGAATATTTTTTATTTCCCAGACATTGTGTTTCAAAATCATGAACATTTCCTGAATATGCAAACATTTTTGTAAATCATGACCATTGTTTTTGAACCGCAAACATGTTACGATTTCTTGAACTTTTTTTTCAAATATCCCCTTTTTAAAATTTGAAGTTTTTTTTAAACCTGGGGTTATTTAAAGGAAGAAAACTAAAATAAGAAAAGGAAATCGAGATAATGAAATATAAAAAGGAAAAAATGAAATGAAGAAACAAGGGACGCCCCCCCCCCCCTCCCCCCCTCCCCCAATTTGCCGGCCCAAAAGGTGCACGTTCGGCCTCTTACCAGGACGTGAGCTATATCTACCTTTTAACCAGATATATGTTGCCCTCGCCTGAAAGGTTATTCCGCACGTGTAGCCTTGGCCGGCTCAGTTTCATCTTCAGTTGGAAAATGCAGTGCTACGAGGGGGTTAGGCATGTTTAGGGCACTAGGCGATGACCAAATGATTCGCATAGGGCATGAATGAAAGTCTAGGCTGGGCAAACAAGAAAATGCTACCCATGCAAGAAATCCTGCATTATTGCATTAATATTCCAAACTGACACATATTCCATTTTGCAGTAGCTGGTAGCTAACTTATATGTCGTAAATTAATATTGATACACATATAATAACCACATATACATCCTCATAGTAAAAATTCTATTACCGCCTAGGCTGCTGAAGCACCGCCAAGGCACTAGGCGAAGGCCAACCGTCTTGCTTATGCCTACTGCTTTTTTCAACCTTGGTTTCGCCAATTTTTTATTTTGATTGATCGACGGGTTTCCATCGAGATGAGGTTGCGCTCGATCAAGTTCTCTTGATTTTTTCTTGTTTTTTATTTTTGTTTTCTTTTGTTTCCTCAATGGTTTTCTTCAGTTTTCTGTCTTTTGATGTCTTTCACCGTTTTTCTTTGTCTTTTCTCGCTTTTCAAGGATATATATTTTTATTCTTCCTTCTTCAGTTTTTTCATTTCTTTTCTAGTTTTATGTTTCTTTCCTTTTCCTTTTCGCACCGACTTATCTTGGAATTTCTTGTTTTCTTTTTTCATTTTCATTTTCGTTTTTTCTTGGTTTCCTTTTGTTTCTTACCTGGTTTGTATCTTTCCTTATAATATTTTGGCTTTATAAGATTTTGGTACCGTTTTATTTGTTTTATTTATATTTCTTTGTCGATTGTCATCTTTTTTCATTTTTCTTCAACACATGTACAGTTTCTTGATGTGTTCATCCATTTTTTTCTTTATTAATTTTTATTTGATTTCCTTGTTCTTCTCCAGATTTCTTTTTCCATCGGTAGACTTTGTATTTTTTTCTTTCGTTTTTCTTTGATTTCTCTTTTTTATTTCTTTCTCTTTTCTTTTTCTTGATATTTATCAGCTTTTCCTTTTTTTTGTTTCCTTCTTGGTTTGCAATGGTTTTTTCTTTGTTTCTTTATGGTTTCCACTGTTTCTACTATTTTTGCACTTTTTCTTTGGTTTTTTAATTTTTCACTTTTTTCTTTTGTTTCTTTTTCGGTTTTCATTTTTCTGTTTTTGTCTGTTTCTTCTAGTTTTCATTCTACATTTGTCGTATACATCAAGAAATTTGTTCTAATACTTAGCATTTTTTGAATACAAAGTCATCAGTTTTCTATGCACATTTTAACATACTTGGACTAATAGATTAAAAGAAAGAATTCTATACATGGTCAACAAAGTCATCAGTTTTCTATACACATTTTAACATTTTCAAATGCTTTAGTAATAATTCTTAGTTACAAGACTAACATTGTTTAATATATGGTCAACGTTTTTTACACACATTTAACATTAATCCGATGCTTGATTAACATTTTTCAAATAGCTATTTAACATTTTTTCAACCGCTTGATTAACATTTTATAAATAAATGATCAACTCTTTGCAGATACATTGTATATATTTTGTACACATGTTTTCATATACACGAGAACATTCTCTTTATACCCACTTAACATTTTTCAAATACTTGGTTATCATCTTTTAATAGGTGGTTGGCATATTTCTATAGACATTTTGAACATTTATTAAATGCTTGGTTAACGTTTTTTAAAGATGCAACATTTTCAATAGATATTTTTAACATTTTTCAAAGAAAAGATTAACACTTTTTAATAAATACCAGGTCAACATATTTGTTATACATATTTTGACGTTTTTTAGATTCTTAACTACCATTTTCAAATACAACCTTGACATTCTTTTAATACATGGTCAACAATTGTTCTACACACATTTAACATTTCTCGAATGCTTAGTTAATTCATTTCAAATACTTGTTCAAAAATATTTTGAAATTCTTGATTAACATTTCTAAATACGCGGTCAATTTTTCAAGACATATTCTTCATTTTTATGTAAATTTCCCGTATACATTAGAAAACTTTGTTCGTACACATTTAACATTTTTCCAATGCTTGGTAAACATTTTTTATGTAAGTTTTTTTGGCAATATAATTATTTAGGATATTTGCAACAATCAAAAACTAAATCGTTGCAAAAAAAGTAAAAATAATGAAAACTAAAGATATAAAAAAACCAAATAAACGATGTTATGGCCTCCCACCCGCCTGGAGCCTGACGCGATCGCACACTAGGGCTCGCATAAGCGAGACAAAGCGCTGCCCTCTTCCCAGCGGATACAACGCTAAATCAGAGTTTCCGAGCACACAGGCTAGTGGGTGACCCGAACCCTATTTTGCGCTTTAGGCACTAGTCATAGTGATTTTTTGAAACCGGCGGACCCCCCTCCTCAACATTGAGGCGGCCCATATACGGTTTTTGGGACGCCACTTTTTATGCAAATGTTTTTTTGTTTTCGAGAAGGCATGGCCTCTCGCGAAAGCACCACCATGCCTCTCACGGAAGAAAAAAATAATAGAAAATACCTTTTTACATTTTCCAGAGGCATGATCGTGCCTCTCGCAAAAGCAAAACCATGCCTCTCACAGAAGGAAAAAAAACAGAAAATGTGTTTTTTTCCGTTTCCGAGAGGCTTGGTCGTGCCTCTCGCGGATGCAAAACCATGCCTCCCGAGGAAGAAAAAAAATTCATTTTTTTGCGTAATATTTGTCCAAAAGCTAAGAAAGACCGGTGAAAAACCAAAACATCGCAGAAACCCAGAAAAAACATTGAAAAAGCCGAAAACACGGGCAGAAAAATAAATAAAAAACAAAATCTGGAGGGAGCGCCCGGAACGCGACACGTGGCGGGTAGCTGAGAGTGCGTCGAGTGCGCTGATCATTGTGAGACTCCCAAAGGAGTATTCATCAACTAGTTGCTCTCATTCATTGACAGTGTCCTTGTTTCTTCCCTCCAGAAGGAAGTAATCTGAAGTAAACCTAGATCTGTAGACGAAAGCTAAATCGAACCGCAAACTTTAAATCCCAGAAATCAGCACACCGATCTCTTTGATCCCAGTCTATTTCAACTTTGAGTGCGTTTCCAAACATGGATTGTCGACGTGGCATGTTAAATCTCGAAATTGTTGGTTGTGGACTTGACGGGCCCGGAGTTTTCTTTTTTTCCTTCTCTTAAGGCGCGACCTAAAAAGCCATTCTCTTCCTTAAAGCGCGAAGTAGCAAAAACGACTTTGCACTTGGGACGTGGCGGAGTTGAGCTCATCCCGCTAGCCACTAGTGGAGACAACTATGAGTGATATAATAAGAGGCCTCATTTAGTTAAGCACACACAGAAGCGCTGAACTTTGAAAACATTTTTAGGGGCAAACAAATATTAAAAACATAAACAAATTTGGAAATGTCAGAACATTTTAAAAGATGTGAGTTCTTTTTGAAAATTCTGAACACTTTAAGTAAATGAATATGTTCTGATAAAGCAAACACGATTTTGAAACATAAACAATTTTTAAGCAAGATTTTTTTTGAAAGTGCGAATACTTTTTGAAAATTGAAAACTGGGAACAAATTTTGAAACCTGAACAATTGTGTAAAGAAAATGTTTGTGACATCTAAAAAATATCACGAGTTTAGCTAAATGTATGTGGTATTTGGAAAAAAATTTGTACTATGTAAAATAATATTCAAAAATAAAATAAAAAATGTGCTTGTGAAGTTTTTAAAAAGAAGTGTATACAATGTAAAAAAAATGTTTGCGTGATGTAGAAAAATGTGTCATACCCTTAACAGACTATATGTGAGATGTGTTTGACAAAAGTGTATACAATTTTAAAAATCTATAACAATGCAAAAAAATTGTTCATGTACTTTACAAAATGTTTACTGTCGTTACAAAATGTAAAACGTGTATTTGGAAAAAATATTACTGTGTATTCAAAAAAGTATTGGTCAATTTTACTGTGTATTCAAAATGTTTCTTGGTTTATGAATCCCAAGGTGCGCTTACGTGCATCACATTAATACTCGCCGTTTTGGTCAATTCTGGTCCGTTTCGTGGACTAATCACGGTTTTGGTGTCCCGGAGCGATTTTTATGGTTGCTGAAGCCCAAGGTGCGATTACGTGTCGTTCATCAACACTCACCATTTTGATCGATTCTGATCCGTTTCATGGACTATTACTCACCGTTTTGGGTAAGGAGCAATTTACATGGTTACTGAACCTCGAGGTGCGCTTACGTGCAGGTCATTTGCACTCGCAGTTTTGGTCAATTCTGGACCGTCTCGTGGACTATTACTCACCGTTTTGGGCCCCGAATCGATTTTAATGGTTGCTGAACCCCAAGATGTGCTTACGTGTCATTTATCAACACTCGCTGTTTTGCCCATTCTGACCGGTTTCATGGGCTATTACTCACCATTTTGGGGTCCGGATGCGTTTTACATGGTTTTTGAACTCCAAGGTGCGATTACGTGCAGGTCATCAATACTCGCCGTTTTGCCTGATTCTGAACCATTTTCTGGACTATTACTCACCATTTTGGGGTCTCGAAGCGATTTTTATGATCGCTAAACCACAAGCTGTGCTTACGTATCGTTCATCAACACTCGCCGTTTTGGCCGATTCTAACCCGTTTAATGGGCTATTATTCACCGTTTTTATGGTCCCTGTGCAATTTCCATGGTTGTTGAACTCGAAGGTGCTATTACGTGCATGTCATCAACACTCACCGTTTTGGATGATTCGACCCGTCTGATGGGCTATTCTCACCATTTTGAGGTCCTGGAGCGATTTCAACGATTGATGATCCCTGAAGTGCGTTTACGTGCAAATGATCAACCCTAGCAGCTTTGGCCGATTTTGGCGTGTTTCATGGACTATTACTCACCATTTGGGTCTCGGAGCGATTTTGACGATTGATGAACCTCAGGATGCATTTACCTATCGGTCATCAACACTCGCAGGTCGCAGGTTGGGCCGATCCTGGCCCGTTTCATGGACTATTACTCACGGTTTTGGGGGTCCAGAAGCAATTTTCTTGGTTGATGAACCCCAAGGTGCGCTTACGTGCATGACATTAACACTCGCCGTTTTGTCCGATTCTGGCACGTTTCATGGACTATTACTCACCGTTTTGGGGTCCAGAGTGATTTTTATGGTTGCTGAACCCCAAGGTGCGCTTATGTATCATTCATCAAAACTCACCGTTTTGCCGATTCTGACCCGTTTCATGGACTATTACTCACCGTTTTAAGGTAAGGAGAAATTTCCATGGTTACTGAACCCCGAGGTGTGCTTACGTGCAGGTCATTAACACTTGCTATTTTAGCCATTTCAGGCCCGTTTCGTCGACTTATTACTCATCATTTTAGGGTCCCGAAGCAATTTTTATGGTTGCTGAACCCCAAGGTGCGCTTACGTATCGTTCATCAATAGTCGCCATTTTGTCCGATTCTGGCCCGTTTCATAGGCTTTAACTCATCGATTTGGGGTTCCAGAGCGATTTTTATGATTACTGAACCCCAATGTGCGCTTATGTGCATGTCATTAACACTCGCTATTTTGGATAATTCTGGCCCATTTGGTGGACTATTATCACCATTTTGGAGTCCCGGAGCGATTTTTATGGTTGCTGAAGCCCAAGGTGTGCTTACGTGTTGTTCATCCACACTCGCCATTTTGGACGATTCAGGCCCGTTTCATGGGCTATTACTTATCGATTTGGTGTTCCGGAGCTATTTTTATGGTTACTAAACCCCAATGTGCGCTTACATGCAGGTCATGAACACTCGTAGTTTTGCCCGATTCAGGCCCATTTCTTGCAGTATTACTCACCGTTTTGGGATTCTGAAGTGATTTTTATGGTTGCTGAAGCCCAAGGTGCGCTTACGTGTCGTTCATCAACACTCGTCATTTTGGTCGATTCTGGCCCGTTTCATGGGCTAATACTCATCGATTTGGGGTTCCGGAGCGATTTTTATGGTTACTGAACCCCAATGTGCGCTTACGTGCAGGTCATTAGCACTCGCCATTTTGGCCGATTCTGGCCCATTTCGTAAAATATTACTCACCGTTTTGGGGTCCCGAATCGATTTTAATGGTTGCTGAATCCAAGATGCGCTTACGTGTCATTCTTCAACACTCATCGTTTTGTCCAATCCTGACCCGTTTCATGGGCTATTACTCACCATTTTGGGGTCCCGGTGCGATTTCCATGGTTTTTGAACTCCAAGGCGCGATTACGTGCATGTCATCAACACTCGTCGTTTTGGCTGATTCTGACCCGTTTCGTGGACCACTTTGGGGTCTCGGAGGAATTTTTATGATTGATAAACCCAAGGTGTGCTTACGTATCATTCATCAACACTCGCCGTTTTGGCCGATTCTAGCCCGTTTCATGGGCAATTACTCACCGTTTTGGGCCCCTGTGCGATTTCCATGGTTGTGCAATTTCCTGTGCACCTCATCAACACTCGCCGTTTTGGCTGATTTAGGTCGTCTCATGGGATATTGCTCACATTTTTGTGGACCTGGAGCGATTTCCATGATTAAAGATCCCCGAGGTGCGTTTACGTGTAGGTCATCAACACTAGCAGTTTTGGCCGATTTTGGCGTGTTTCATGGACTATTAGTCACCATTTTGGGGTCTCGGAGTGATTTCCGTGATTGATGAACCTCAGGGTGCATTTACTTATCAGTCATCAACACTCGTAGGTTTTTCCGATTCTGACCCGTTTCATGGACTATTACTCACCGTTTTGGGGCCCCGAAGCGATTTTCTTTGTTTATGAACCCCAAGGTGCGCTTACGTGCATGGCATTAACACTCGCCGTTTGGTCGTTTCTGACCCGTCTGGGGACTATTACTCACCGTTTTCTGGTCCCGGAGCGATTTGTATGGTTGTTGAACCCCAAGATGCGCTTACGTATCGTTCATCAACACTCACCGTTTTGGCCGATTCTGACCCGTTTCACACACTATTACTCACCGTTTTGGGGTAATAAGCAATTTCCATGGTTACTGAACCCCGAGGTGTGCTTACGTGCATGTCATTAACAATCGATATTTTGGCCGATTCTGACCCGTTTCGTGGACTATTATTCACCATTTTTGGGCCCCGGAGCGATTTTTATGGTTGCTGAAGTCCAAGGTGCGATTATGTGTCGTTCATCAACACTCACCATTTTGGCTGATTTCTTGCCCGTTTCATGGGCTATTACTCATCGATTTGGGGTTCCAGAGCGGTTTTTATGATTACTGAACCCCAATTTGCGCTTACATGCAGGTCATTAATGCTCGCAGTTTTGGCCGATTCTGGTACGTTTTGTGGACTATTACTCACCATTTTGGGGTCCCGGAGCGATTTTTATGGTTGCCAAACCCCAAGGCGCGCTTAGTTTGGTTCATCAACACTCGCTGTTTTGGCTGATTCTAGCCCGTTTCATGGGCTATTACTCACCTATTTGGGGTCCCGGAGTGATCTTTATGGTTACTCAACCCCAAGGTGCACTTACTTGTCAAGGTCATTAAGACTCGCAATTTTGACCGATTCTAGCCCGTTTCATGAACTATTACTCACATTTGGGGCCCTGGAGCGATTTCCACGTTTGACGACCCCCGGGGTGGGCTTACATGTCTTTCATCATCACTCGCCGTTTTGGCCGATTCTAGCCCGTTTCATGAGCAACTCACCGTTTTGGGGTCCCTGTGTGATTTCCATGGTTGTTGAACTCCAAGGTGCTATTACGTGCAGGTCATCAACACTCGCCATTTTGGCTAATTCAGATCGTCCCATGGGCTATTGCTCACCATGTTGAGGTCCTAGAGCGATTTCCCTGATTAATGATCCTCGAGGCATGTTTACGTGTAGGTCATCAACCCTAGCAGTTTTGGCCGACTTTGGCGCATTTTGTGGACTATTACTCACCATTTTGGAATCTCAGAGCGATTTCCATGATTGTTGAACCTCGGGGCGCATTTACCTATCGGTCATCAACACTCACAGGTTTGGCCGATTCGGGCCCGTTTCATGGGCTATTACTCACCGTTTTGGGGTCCTGGAGCGATTTCCATGGTTGTTGAACCCTAAGGTGCGCTTATGTGCAGGTCATCAACACTAGTCGTTTTGGTTGATTCTGGCCCGTCTCACCGGCTATTGCTCACCATTTTGATGTCCTGAAGCGATTTCCATGATTAATGATCCCCGAGGTGCGTTTACGTGTAGGTCATTAACACTAGCAGTTTTGGCCGATTTTGGCGCGTTTCGAGGACTATTACTTACCATTTTGGGGTCTCGGTGCGATTTCCACGATTGATGAACCTCGGGGTGCATTTACCTATCGGTCATCAACACTCCCTGGTTTGGCCATTTCTGGCCCGTTTCATCGGCTATTACTCACCGTTTTGGGGTCCTGGGCGATTTCCATGGTTGTTAAACCCTAAGGTGCGCTTATGTGCAGGTCATTGACGCTCGTCGTTTTGGTTGATTCTGGCCCGTCTCATTGGCTATTGCTCACCGTTTTGAGGTCCTATAGCGATTTCGACGATTAATGATCCCCGAGGTGCGTTTACGTGTAGGTCATCAACAGTAGCAGTTTTGGCCGATTTTGGCGCATTTCGTGGACTATTACTCACCATTTTGGGGTCTCGGTGCGATTTCCACGATTGTTGAACCTCGAGGCGCATTTACCTATCGGTCATCAACACTCCCTGGTTTGGCCGATTCTGGCCCGTTTCATGGGCTATTACTCACCGTTTTGGGGTCCTGGAGCGATTTCCATGGTTGTTGAACCCTAAGGTGCGCTTATGTGCAGGTCATCAACACTAGTCGTTTTGGTTGATTCTGGCCCGTCTCATTGGCTATTGCTCACCATTTTGATGTCCTGGAGCGATTTCCACGATTAATGATCCTCGAGGTGTGTTTACGTGTAGGTCATCAACACTAGCAGTTTTGGCCAATTTTGGCGCGTTTGGAGGACTATTACTCACCATTTTGGGGTCTCGGTGCGATTTCCACGATTGATGAACCTCGGGGTGCATTTACCTATCGGTCATCAACACTCCCTGGTTTGTCCGGTTCTGGCCCGTTTCATGGGCTATTACTCACCGTTTTGGGGTCCTGGGGCGATTTCCATGGTTATTGAACCCTAAGGTGCGCTTATGCACAGGTCATCAACACTCATTGTTTTGGTTGATTCTGGCCCGTCTCATTGGCTATTGCTCACCATTTTGAGGTCTTAGAGCGATTTCCAAAATTAATGATCCTCGATTTGTGTTTACGAGTAGGTCATCAAAACTAGCAGTTTTGGCCGATTTTGGCGCATTTCATTGATTATTACTCACCATTTTGGTGTCTCGGTGCGATTTCCATGATTGATGAACCTCGGGGTGCATTTACCAATCAGTCATGAACACTCGTAGGTTTGGCCGATTCTGGCCCGTTTCGTGGACTATTACTCACCGTTTTAGGGGTCCCAAAGCGAATTTCTTGGTTGATGAACCTCAAGGAGCGCTTACATGCATGACATAAACACTCGCCGTTTTGGCCGTTTTTGGCCTGTTTCGTGGACTATTACTCATCGTTTTGGGGCCCCGGAGCAATTTTTATGGTTGCTAAACCCGAAGGTGCGCTTACGTATCATTCATCAACACTCACCGTTTTGCCCGATTCTAACCCGTTTCATGGACTATTACTCACCGTTTTCGGGTAAGGAGCAATTTCCATGGTAACTGAACCCCGAGGTGCACTTACGTGCACAGGTCATTAACACTCGCTATTTTGGCCGATTCTCGCCCTTTTCGTGGACTGTTACTCGCCATTTTGGGGTCCTAGTGTGATTTTTATGCTTGCTGAGGCCCAAGGTGCGCTTACGTGTCGTTCATCAACACTCATCATTTTGGTCGATTCTGGCCCATTTCATGGGCTATTACTCATCGATTTGGGGTTCCGGAGCGATTTTTATGGTTACTGAACCCCAATGTGCGCTTACGTGCAGGTCATTAACACTCGCAGTCTTGGCCGATTCTGGCCCATTTCATGGACTATTGCTCACCATTTTGCGGTCCAGAAGCGATTTTAATGGTTGCTGAACCCCAAGATGTGCTTACATTTCATTCATCAACAATCGCCGTTTTGCCCGATTCTGGCCCATTTCATGGGCTATTACTCAGCGCTTTGGGGTCCCGGTGCAATTTCCATGGTTTTTGAACTCCAAGATGCGATTACGCGCAGGTCATCAACACTCGATGTTTTGGCTTATTCTGGCTAGTTTCATGGACGATTCTCACCATGTCCCGGAGCGATTTTAATGATTGCTAAACCCCAAGGTGTGCTTACGTATCGTTCATCAAGATTCACCGTTTTGGCTGATTCTAGTCCGTTTCATGGGCTATTACTCACCGATTTAGGGTCCCGAAGCGATTTTTATGGTTATTGAACTCCAAGGTGCGCTTACCTGTCGGTCATCATAACTCGTTGTTTTGGCCGATTTTGGCTCGTTTCATGGGCTATTACTCAGCGTTTTGGGGTCCCGGTGCTATTTCCCTGTTCTTTGAATTCCAAAGTGCAATTACGTGTAGGTCATCGACACTCGCCGTTTTGGCTGATTCTGGCCCGTTTCGTGGACTATTACACACCATTTTGGGGTCCCGGAGCGATTTTTATGGTTGCTAAACCCCAAGGTGCGCTTACGTATGGTTCATCAACACTTGCCGGTTTGACTGATTCTAGCCCGTTTCATGGGCTATTACTCACCGTTTTGGGGTCCCTGTGCGATTTCCATGGTTGTAAAACTCCAAGGTGCTATTATGTGCACGTCATCAATACTCGCCGTTTTGGCTAATTCGGACCGTCTCATGGGCTATTGCTCACCATCTTGACATCTTGGAGCGATTTCCACGATTAATGATCCCCGAAGTGCGTTTACGTGTAGGTCATCAACACTAGCAGTTTTGGCCGACTTCGGCGCGTCTCATACACTATTACTCACCACTTTGGGGTATAGAGCGATTTTCACGATTGATGAACCTCGGGGTGCATTTGCCTATCGGTCATCAACACTCACATGCTTGGCCGATTCTGGCCTGTTTCATGGGCTATTACTCACCGTTTTGGGGTCCGGTAGCGATTTCCATGGTTGTTGAACCCTAAGGTGCGCTTATGTGCAGGTCATCAACACTCATCGTTTTGGTTGATTCTGGCCCGTCTCATTGGCTATTGCTCACCATTTTGAGGTCCTGGAGCGATTTCCATGATTAATGATCCCCGAGGTGCGTTTATCTGTAGGTCATCAAGACTAGCAGTTTTGGCTGATTTTGGCGCGTTTCGTGGACTATTACTCACCATTTTGGGGTCTTAGTGCGATTTCCATGATTGATGAACCTCAGGGTGCATTTAGCTACCGGTCATCAACACTCGCAGGCTTGGCTGATTCGGGCCCGTTTCATGGACTATTACTCACTGATTTGGGGTCCCAAAGGAATTTTCTTGGTTGATGAACCCCAAGGAGCGCTTATATGCATGAGATTAACACTCGCCGTTTTGGCCGATTATGGCCTGTTTCGTGGACTATTAGTCACCGTTTTGGGGTCCCAGAGCAATTTTTATGGTTGCTGAACCCAAAGGTGCACTTACGTATCGTTCATTAACACTAACCGTTTTGGTCGTTTCTGACCCGTTTCATGGACTATTACACACCGTTTTGGAGTAAGGAGAAATTTCCATGGTTACTGAACACCAAGGTGCACTTAGGTGCAGGTCATTTTGAACCCCAATGTGTGCTTACATGCAGGTCATTAACACTAGCTATTTTGGACGATTCTGGCATGTTTCGTGGATTATTATTCACCATTTTGGGGTCCCAGAGCGATTTTTATGTTTGCTGAAGCCCAAGGTGCGCTTACATGTCGTTCATCGACAATCGCCAATTTGGCCGATTCTGCCCCATTTCATGGACTATTACTTATCGATTTGGTGTTTCGGAGCGATTATTATGGTTACTAAACCCCAATGTGCGCTTACGTGTAGGTCATTAACACTCACAGTTTTGGCCGATTGAGGCCCATTTTATGCACTATTACTCACCGTTTTGGGGTCCCGAAGCGATTTTTATGGTTGCTGGAGCCCAAGGTGCACTTACATGTCGTTCAACAACACTCGCCATTTTGGCCGATTCTGGCCCGTTTCATGGGCTAATACTCATCGATTTGGGGTTCAGGAGCGATTTTTATGGTTACTGAACCCCAATGTGCGCTTATGTGGAGGTCATTAGCACTCGCCATTTTGGCCGATTCTGGCCTGTTTCATGAACTATTACTCACCATTTTGGGGTCCCGAAGCGATTTTAATGGTTGCTGAACCCCAACATGCGCCTAAGTGTCATTCTTCAACACTCGCCGTTTTCCCGATACTGGCCCGTCTCATGGGCTATTACTCATTGTTTTGGGGTCCCGGTGCGATTTCCATGGTTTTTGAACTCCAAGGTGCGATTACGTGCATGTCATCAACACTCGCCGTTTTGGCTGATTCTGGCACGTTTCATGGACCATATTGGGGGTCCCGGAGCGATTTTTATGATTTCTAAACCCCAAGGTGTGCTTACGTATCGTTCATCAATACTCACCGCTTTGGCTGACTCTAGTCCGTTTCATGGGCTATTACTCACCGTTTTGGGGTCCCTGTGCGATTTCCATGGTTGTAAAACTCTAAGGTGCTATTACGTGCACGTCATCAACACTCACCGTTTTGGCTGATTCGGCCCATCACATGGGCAATTGCTCACCTTTTTGAGGACCTGTAGCAATTTCCACGATTAATGATCTCCGAGGTTCGTTTACGTGTAGGTCATCAACGCTAGCAGTTTTGGCTGATTTTGGCGCGTTTCGTGGACTATTAGTCACCATTTTGGGGTTTCGGAGTGATTTCCATGATTGATGAACCTCGGGGTGCATTTACTATCAGTCATCAACACTCCTAGGTTTGTCCGATTCTGGCCCGTTTAGTGGACTATTACACACCTTTTTGGGGTACCAAAGCGATTTTCTTGGTTTATGAACCCCAAGGTACACTTACGTACATGACATTAACACTTGCCACTTTGGCTGACTCTGACCCGTTTCGTGGACTATTACTCATCGTTTTGGGGTCCCGGAGCGATTTTTATGGTTGCTGAATCCTAAGGTGCTCTTATGTTTCGTTTATCAACACTCACCATTTTGTTCAATTCTGACCCGTTTCATGGACTATTACTCACTGTTTTGGGGTAAGGAGGAATTTCCATGGTTACTGAACCCTGAGGTGCGCTTACATGCAGGTCATTAACACTCGCTATTTTGGCCGATTCTGGCCCGTTTCATGGACTATTATTCACCATTTTGGGGCCAAGAGCGATTTTTATGGTTGCTGAAGCCCTAGGTGCGCTTACGTGTCGTTTATCAACACTCGCCATTTTGGCTGATTCTTGCCGTTTCATGGGCTATTACTCATTGATTTGGGGTTCCGGAGCGATTTTTATAGTTACTGGACCCCAATGTGCGATTACGTGCAGGTCATTAACACTCACAGTTTTGGGGTCCCGAAGCGATTTTTATGGTTGCTGAAGCCCAAGGTGCGCTTACGTGTTGTTCAACAACACTCGCCATTTTGGCCGATTCTGGCCCGTTTCATGGGTTATTGCTCACAGTTTTGGGGTCCCTGTGCGATTTCCATGGTTGTAGAACTGCAAGGCGCTATTACGTGCAAGTCATCAACACTTGCCGTATTGGCTGATTTGGCCGGTCTCATGGGCTATTGCTCACCATCTTGAGGACCTGGAGCGATTTCCATGATTAATGATCCCCGAGGTGCGTTTACGTGTATGTCATCAACACTAGCAGTTTTGGCCAATTTTGGCGCGTTTCGTGGACTATTAGTTACCATTTTGGGGTCTTGGAGTGATTTCCATGATTGATGAACCTCGGGGTGCATTTACCTATCAGTCATCAACACTCGTAGGTTTGTCCGATTCTGGCCCGTTTCGTGGACAATTACTCACCGTTTTGGGGTCCCGAAGCAATTTTCTTGGTTTATGAACCCCAAGGTGCGCTTACGTGCATGACATTAACACTCACCGTTTTTGCCGATTCTTACCCGTTTTGGTGACTATAACTCACCGTTTTGGGGTCCCGACGTGATTTTTATGGTTGGTGGACCCCTAGGTGCGCTTACATATCGTTCATCAACACTCACCGTTTTGGCCGATTGTGACCCGTTTAATGGACTATTACTCACCGTTTTGGGGCAAGGAGCAATTTCCATGGTTACTGAACCCCGAGGTGCGCTTACGTGCATGACATTAACATTCGCTATTTTGGCCGATTCTGGCCCGTTTTGTGGACTCTTACTCACCATTTTGGGGTCCCGGAGTGAATTTTATGGTTGCTTAAGCCCAAGGTGCGCTTACATGTCATTCATCAACACTCGCCATTTTTGTCGATTTTGGCCCATTTCATGGGCTCATCGATTTGGGGTTCCGGAGCAATTTTTATGGTTACTGAACCCCAATGTGCGCTTATGTGCACGTCATTAACACTCGCAGTGTTGGCCGATTCTGCCCCGTTTCATGGACTTTACTCACCGTTTTGCGGTCCAGAAGCGATTTTAATGGTTGCTGAACCCCAAGATGTGCTTACATGTCATTCATCAATAATTGCTGTTTTGCCCGATTCTGGCCCGTTTCATGGGCTATTACTCACCGTTTTGGGGTCCCGGTGCAATTTTTAGTGGTTTTTGAACTCCAAGGTGTGATTACGTGCAGGTCATGAACACTCGCTGTTTTGGCTGATTCTGGCCAGTTTCATTGACTATTCTCACCATTTTGTGGTCCTGGAGCGATTTTTATGGTTACTGAACCCCAGGGTGCGCTTACCTGTTAGTCATCATTACTTGCTGTTTTGGCCGATTCTGGCCCATTTATTGGGCTATTACTCAACATTTTGGGGTCCTGGTGCGATTTCCATGGTCTTTGAACTCCAAGATGTGATTACGTGCAGGTCATTAACACTCGCCGTTTTGGCTGATTCTGGCCCGTTTCGTGGACTGTTACTCACAATTTTGGGGTCCCGATGCGATTTTTATGGTTTCTAAACCCCAAGGTGTGCTTACGTATTGTTCATCAACACTCGACGTTTTGACTGATTCTAGCCCGTTTCATGGGCTATTACTCACCTATCTGGGGTCCCGGAGCGATCTTTATGGTTACTGAACCCCAAGGTGCGCTTGCGTGTCATGGTCATTAACACTCACAATTTTGGCTGATTCTGGCCCGTTTCGTGGACTATTACTCACAGTTTTGGGGTCCTGGAGCGATTTCCACGATTGCCGATCCCAAGGGTGCATTTACATGTCGTTCATCAACACTCGTCGTTTTGGCCGATTCTAGCCCATTTCATTGGCTATTACTCACCGTTTTGGGGTCCCTGTGCGATTTCCATGCTTGTTGAACTCCAAGGTGCTATTACGTGCATGTCATCAACACTCGCCGTTTTGGCTAATTCGGACCATCTCATGGCCTATTTCTCACCATCTCAAGGTCCCGGAGCGATTTCCCTGATTAATGATCCCCGAGGTGCGTGTATGTGTAGGTCATCAACACTAGCAGTTTTAGCTGACTTTGGCGTGTTTCGTGGACTATTACTCACCATTTGGGGGTCTTAGAGTTATTTCCACGATTGATGAACCTCGCGGTGCATTTACCGATCGGTCATTAACACTCGCAGGTTTGGCCGATTCTGGCCCGTTTCATGGGCTATTACTCACCGTTTTAGGGTCCTGGAGCGATTTCCGTGGTTGTTGAACCCTAAGGTGCGCTTATGTGCAGGTCATCAACACTAGTCGTTTTGGTTGATTCTGGCTCGTCTCATTGGCTATTGCTCACCATTTTGATGTCCTGGAGCGATTTCCACGATTAATGATCCCCGAGGTGCGTTTATGTGTAGGTCATCAACACTAGCAGTTTTGGCTGATTTTGGTGTGTTTCATGGACTATTACTCACCATTTTGGGGTCTTGATGCAATTTCCACGATTGATGAACTTCGGGGTGCATTTACCTATTGGTCATTAACACTCGCAGGTTTGGCCGATTTGGGCCCGTTTCGTGGACTATCACTCACCGTTTTGGGGCCCGAAGCGATTTTCTTGGTTGATGAACCCCAAGGAGAGCTTACATGCATGACATTAACACTCGCCATGTTGGCTGATTCTGGCCTGTTTCGTGGACTATTACTCTCCATTTTGGGGTCCTACAACGATTTTTATGGTTGCTGAACCCAAAGGTCCGCTTACGTATCGTTCATCAACACTCACCATTTTGGCCGATTCTGACCCGTTTCATGGACTATTACACACCGTTTTGGGGTAAGGAGCAATTTCCATGGTTACTGAACCCCGAGATGCACTTATGTGCAAGTCATTAACACTCGCTATTTTCGCCGATTCTGGCCCGTTTCGTGGACTATTACTCACCATTTTGTGGTCCCAAAGTGATTTTTATGGTTGCTGAACCCCAAGGTGCGCTTACGTGTTGTTCATCAACACTTGCCATTTTGGCCGACTCTGGCCCATTTCATGGGCTTTAACTCATCGATTTGGGGTTCCAGAGCGATTTTTATGGTTACTGAACCCCATTGTGCACTTACCTGCAGGTCATTAGCACTCGCCATTTTGGCCGATTCTAGCCTGTTTCATGAACTATTATTCACCATTTTGGGGCCCCGGAGTGATTTTTATGGTTATTGGAGCCCAAGGTGCGCTTACGTGTCGTTCATCAACACTCACCATTTTGGCTGATTCTTTTCCGTTTCATGGGCGATTACTCATTGATTTGGGGTTCCTGTGCATTTCCATGGTTTTTGAACTCCAAGATGTGCTTACGTGCACGTCATCAACACTCGCCGTTATGGCTGATTCGGCCCATCTCATGGGCTATTGCTCACCTTTTTGAGGACCTAGAGCGATTTCCACGATTAATGATCCCGAGGTGCGTTTTCGTGTAGGTCATCAACACTAGTAGTTTTGGCTGATTTTGGTGCGTTTCGTGGACTATTAGTCACCATTTTGGTGTCTCGGAGTGATTTTCATGATTGATGAACCACATGGTGCATTTACCTATCAGTCATCAACACTCATAGGTTTGTCAGATTCTGGCCCGTTTCATGGCTTATTACTCACCGTTTTGGGGTCCCGAAGCGATTTTCTTGAACTACGAACCCCAAGGTGCGCTTACATGCATGGCATTAACACTCGCCATTTTGGCCGATTCTGACCCGTTTCATGGACTATTACTCACCGTTTTGGGGTCCCGGACCGATTTTAATGGTTGCTGAACACCAAGGTGCGCTTACGTATCGTTCCTCAACACTCACCGTTTTGTCCGATTCTGACCCGTTTCATGGACTATTACTCACGTCTTGGGGAAAGGAGCAATTTCCATGGTTACTGAACCCGAGGTGCGCTTACGTGCAGGTCATTAACACTCGATATTTTGGCCGATTCTGACCCGTTTCGTGGACTATTATTCACCATTTTGGGGTCCCAGAGCGATTTTTATGGTTGCTGAAGTCCAAGGTGCGCTTATGTGTTATTCATCAACACTCGCCATTTTGGCCGATTCTTGCCTGTTTCATGGGCTATTAATCATCGATTTGGGGTTCCAGAGCGATTTTTATGATTACTGAACCCCAATGTGCGCTTATGTGTAGGTCATTAACACTCGCAGTTTTGGCCGATTCTGGTACGTTTCGTGGACTATTACTCACCATTTTGCGGCTCCGGAGCGATTTTTATGGTTGCCAAACCCCAAGGCGCGCTTACGTTTGGTTCATCAACACTCGCTGTTTTGGCTGATTCTTGCCCGTTTCATGGGCTATTACTCACCTATTTGGGGTCCTGGAGTGATCTTTATGGTTACTCAACCCCAAGGTGCACTTACGTGTCATGGTCATTAACACTCGCAATTTTGGCCGATTCTGGCCCGTCTCGTGAACTATTACTCACATTTTGGGGTCCTGGAGCGATTTCCACGTTGGACGACCCCCGGGGTGGGCTTACATGTCTTTCATCATCACTCGCCGTTTTGGCCCATTCTAGCCCGTTTCATGAGCAACTCACCGTTTTGGGGTCCCTATGTGATTTCCATGGTTGTTGAACTCCAAGGTGCTATTACGTGCAGGTCATCAACACTCGCCATTTTGGCTAATTCGGATCTTCCCATGGGCTATTGCTCACTATGTTGAGGTCCTAGGGCGATTTCCCTGATTAATGATCCTCGAGGCATGTTTACGTGTAGGTCATCAACCCTAGCAGTTTTGGCCGACTTTGGCGCGTTTTGTGGACTATTATTCACCATTTTGGAATCTCAGAGCGATTTCCATGATTGTTGAACCTCGGGGCGCATTTACCTATCGGTCATCTACACTCGTAGGTTTGGCTGATTCTGGCCCGTTTCATGGGCTATTACTCACCGTTTTGGGGTCCTGGAGCGATTTCCATGGTTGTTGAACCCTAAGGTGCGCTTATGTATAGGTCATCAACACTAGTCGTTTTGGTTGATTCTGGCCCGTCTCATTGGCTATTGCTATTACGTGCACGTCATCAACACTCGTCGTTTTGGCCGATTCGGCCCATCTCATGGGCTATTGCTCACCTTTTTTAGGACCTATAGCAATTTCCACGATTAATGATCCCCGAGGTGCGTTTACGTGTAGGTCATCAACACTAGCAGTGTTGGCCGATTTTGGCGCGTTTCGAGGACTATTACTCACCATTTTGGGGTCTCGGTGCGATTTCCACGATTGATGAACCTCGGGGTGTATTTACCTATCGATTATCAACACTCCCAGGTTGGCTGTTTCTGGCCCGTTTCATGGGCTATTACTCACCGTTTTGGGGTCCTGGGGCGATTTCCATGGTTGTTAAACCCTAAGGTGCGCTTATGTGCAGGTCATCGATGCTCGTCGTTTTGGTTGATTTTGGCCCGTCTCATTGGCTATTGCTCACCATTTTGAGGTCCTAGAGCGATTTCCATAATTAATGATCCCCGATGTGTGTTTACGTGTAGGTCATCAACACTAGCAGTTTTGGCCGATTTTGGCGTGTTTCGTTGATTATTACTCAACATTTTGGTGTCTCGGTGCGATTTCCACTATTGGTGAACCTCGGGGTGCATTGCCCGTTTCGTGGACTATCACTCACCGTTTTGGGGGTCCCAAAGCGAATTTCTTGGTTGATGAACCACAAGGAGTGCTTACATGTATGACATAAACACTCACCGTTTTGGCTGATTCGGCCCATCACATGGGCAATTGCTCACCTTTTTGAGGACCTGTAGCAATTTCCACGATTAATGATCTCCGAGGTTCGTTTACGTGTAGGTCATCAACGCTAGCAGTTTTGGCTGATTTTGGCGCGTTTCGTGGACTATTAGTCACCATTTTGGGGTTTCGGAGTGATTTCCATGATTGATGAACCTCGGGGTGCATTTACTATCAGTCATCAACACTCCTAGGTTTGTCCGATTCTGGCCCGTTTAGTGGACTATTACACACCTTTTTGGGGTACCAAAGCGATTTTCTTGGTTTATGAACCCCAAGGTACACTTACGTACATGACATTAACACTTGCCATTTTGGCTGACTCTGACCCGTTTCGTGGACTATTACTCATCGTTTTGGGGTCCCGGAGCGATTTTTATGGTTGCTGAATCCTAAGGTGCTCTTATGTTTCGTTTATCAACACTCACCATTTTGTTCAATTCTGACCCGTTTCATGGACTATTACTCACTGTTTTGGGGTAAGGAGGAATTTCCATGGTTACTGAACCCTGAGGTGCGCTTACATGCAGGTCATTAACACTCGCTATTTTGGCCGATTCTGGCCCGTTTCATGGACTATTATTCACCATTTTGGGGCCAAGAGCGATTTTTATGGTTGCTGAAGCCCTAGGTGCGCTTACGTGTCGTTTATCAACACTCGCCATTTTGGCTGATTCTTGCCGTTTCATGGGCTATTACTCATTGATTTGGGGTTCCGGAGCGATTTTTATAGTTACTGGACCCCAATGTGCGATTACGTGCAGGTCATTAACACTCACAGTTTTGGGGTCCCGAAGCGATTTTATGGTTGCTGAAGCCCAAGGTGCGCTTACGTGTTGTTCAACAACACTCGCCATTTTGGCCGATTCTGGCCCGTTTCATGGGTTATTGCTCACAGTTTTGGGGTCCCTGTGCGATTTCCATGGTTGTAGAACTGCAAGGCGCTATTACGTGCAAGTCATCAACACTTGCCGTATTGGCTGATTTGGCCGGTCTCATGGGCTATTGCTCACCATCTTGAGGACCTGGAGCGATTTCCATGATTAATGATCCCCGAGGTGCGTTTACGTGTATGTCATCAACACTAGCAGTTTTGGCCAATTTTGGCGCGTTTCGTGGACTATTAGTTACCATTTTGGGGTCTTGGAGTGATTTCCATGATTGATGAACCTCGGGGTGCATTTACCTATCAGTCATCAACACTCGTAGGTTTGTCCGATTCTGGCCCGTTTCGTGGACAATTACTCACCGTTTTGGGGTCCCGAAGCAATTTTCTTGGTTTATGAACCCCAAGGTGCGCTTACGTGCATGACATTAACACTCACCGTTTTTGCCGATTCTTACCCGTTTTGGTGACTATAACTCACCGTTTTGGGGTCCCGACGTGATTTTTATGGTTGGTGGACCCCTAGGTGCGCTTACATATCGTTCATCAACACTCACCGTTTTGGCCGATTGTGACCCGTTTAATGGACTATTACTCACCGTTTTGGGGCAAGGAGCAATTTCCATGGTTACTGAACCCCGAGGTGCGCTTACGTGCATGACATTAACATTCGCTATTTTGGCCGATTCTGGCCCGTTTTGTGGACTCTTACTCACCATTTTGGGGTCCCGGAGTGAATTTTATGGTTGCTTAAGCCCAAGGTGCGCTTACATGTCATTCATCAACACTCGCCATTTTTGTCGATTTTGGCCCATTTCATGGGCTCATCGATTTGGGGTTCCGGAGCAATTTTTATGGTTACTGAACCCCAATGTGCGCTTATGTGCACGTCATTAACACTCGCAGTGTTGGCCGATTCTGCCCCGTTTCATGGACTTTACTCACCGTTTTGCGGTCCAGAAGCGATTTTAATGGTTGCTGAACCCCAAGATGTGCTTACATGTCATTCATCAATAATTGCTGTTTTGCCCGATTCTGGCCCGTTTCATGGGCTATTACTCACCGTTTTGGGGTCCCGGTGCAATTTTTAGTGGTTTTTGAACTCCAAGGTGTGATTACGTGCAGGTCATGAACACTCGCTGTTTTGGCTGATTCTGGCCAGTTTCATTGACTATTCTCACCATTTTGTGGTCCTGGAGCGATTTTTATGGTTACTGAACCCCAGGGTGCGCTTACCTGTTAGTCATCATTACTTGCTGTTTTGGCCGATTCTGGCCCATTTATTGGGCTATTACTCAACATTTTGGGGTCCTGGTGCGATTTCCATGGTCTTTGAACTCCAAGATGTGATTACGTGCAGGTCATTAACACTCGCCGTTTTGGCTGATTCTGGCCCGTTTCGTGGACTGTTACTCACAATTTTGGGGTCCCGATGCGATTTTTATGGTTTCTAAACCCCAAGGTGTGCTTACGTATTGTTCATCAACACTCGACGTTTTGACTGATTCTAGCCCGTTTCATGGGCTATTACTCACCTATCTGGGGTCCCGGAGCGATCTTTATGGTTACTGAACCCCAAGGTGCGCTTGCGTGTCATGGTCATTAACACTCACAATTTTGGCTGATTCTGGCCCGTTTCGTGGACTATTACTCACAGTTTTGGGGTCCTGGAGCGATTTCCACGATTGCCGATCCCAAGGGTGCATTTACATGTCGTTCATCAACACTCGTCGTTTTGGCCGATTCTAGCCCATTTCATTGGCTATTACTCACCGTTTTGGGGTCCCTGTGCGATTTCCATGCTTGTTGAACTCCAAGGTGCTATTACGTGCATGTCATCAACACTCGCCGTTTTGGCTAATTCGGACCATCTCATGGCCTATTTCTCACCATCTCAAGGTCCCGGAGCGATTTCCCTGATTAATGATCCCCGAGGTGCGTGTATGTGTAGGTCATCAACACTAGCAGTTTTAGCTGACTTTGGCGTGTTTCGTGGACTATTACTCACCATTTGGGGGTCTTAGAGTTATTTCCACGATTGATGAACCTCGCGGTGCATTTACCGATCGGTCATTAACACTCGCAGGTTTGGCCGATTCTGGCCCGTTTCATGGGCTATTACTCACCGTTTTAGGGTCCTGGAGCGATTTCCGTGGTTGTTGAACCCTAAGGTGCGCTTATGTGCAGGTCATCAACACTAGTCGTTTTGGTTGATTCTGGCTCGTCTCATTGGCTATTGCTCACCATTTTGATGTCCTGGAGCGATTTCCACGATTAATGATCCCCGAGGTGCGTTTATGTGTAGGTCATCAACACTAGCAGTTTTGGCTGATTTTGGTGTGTTTCATGGACTATTACTCACCATTTTGGGGTCTTGATGCAATTTCCACGATTGATGAACTTCGGGGTGCATTTACCTATTGGTCATTAACACTCGCAGGTTTGGCCGATTTGGGCCCGTTTCGTGGACTATCACTCACCGTTTTGGGGCCCGAAGCGATTTTCTTGGTTGATGAACCCCAAGGAGAGCTTACATGCATGACATTAACACTCGCCATGTTGGCTGATTCTGGCCTGTTTCGTGGACTATTACTCTCCATTTTGGGGTCCTACAACGATTTTTATGGTTGCTGAACCCAAAGGTCCGCTTACGTATCGTTCATCAACACTCACCATTTTGGCCGATTCTGACCCGTTTCATGGACTATTACACACCGTTTTGGGGTAAGGAGCAATTTCCATGGTTACTGAACCCCGAGATGCACTTATGTGCAAGTCATTAACACTCGCTATTTTCGCCGATTCTGGCCCGTTTCGTGGACTATTACTCACCATTTTGTGGTCCCAAAGTGATTTTTATGGTTGCTGAACCCCAAGGTGCGCTTACGTGTTGTTCATCAACAGTTGCCATTTTGGCCGATTCTGGCCCATTTCATGGGCTTTAACTCATCGATTTGGGGTTCCAGAGCGATTTTTATGGTTACTGAACCCCATTGTGCACTTACCTGCAGGTCATTAGCACTCGCCATTTTGGCCGATTCTAGCCTGTTTCATGAACTATTATTCACCATTTTGGGGCCCCGGAGTGATTTTTATGGTTATTGGAGCCCAAGGTGCGCTTACGTGTCGTTCATCAACACTCACCATTTTGGCTGATTCTTTTCCGTTTCATGGGCGATTACTCATTGATTTGGGGTTCCTGTGCATTTCCATGGTTTTTGAACTCCAAGATGTGCTTACGTGCACGTCATCAACACTCGCCGTTATGGCTGATTCGGCCCATCTCATGGGCTATTGCTCACCTTTTTGAGGACCTAGAGCGATTTCCACGATTAATGATCCCGAGGTGCGTTTTCGTGTAGGTCATCAACACTAGTAGTTTTGGCTGATTTTGGTGCGTTTCGTGGACTATTAGTCACCATTTTGGTGTCTCGGAGTGATTTCCATGATTGATGAACCACATGGTGCATTTACCTATCAGTCATCAACACTCATAGGTTTGTCAGATTCTGGCCCGTTTCATGGCTTATTACTCACCGTTTTGGGGTCCCGAAGCGATTTTCTTGAACTACGAACCCCAAGGTGCGCTTACATGCATGGCATTAACACTCGCCATTTTGGCCGATTCTGACCCGTTTCATGGACTATTACTCACCGTTTTGGGGTCCCGGACCGATTTTAATGGTTGCTGAACACCAAGGTGCGCTTACGTATCGTTCCTCAACACTCACCGTTTTGTCCGATTCTGACCCGTTTCATGGACTATTACTCACGTCTTGGGGAAAGGAGCAATTTCCATGGTTACTGAACCCGAGGTGCGCTTACGTGCAGGTCATTAACACTCGATATTTTGGCCGATTCTGACCCGTTTCGTGGACTATTATTCACCATTTTGGGGTCCCAGAGCGATTTTTATGGTTGCTGAAGTCCAAGGTGCGCTTATGTGTTATTCATCAACACTCGCCATTTTGGCCGATTCTTGCCTGTTTCATGGGCTATTAATCATCGATTTGGGGTTCCAGAGCGATTTTTATGATTACTGAACCCCAATGTGCGCTTATGTGTAGGTCATTAACACTCGCAGTTTTGGCCGATTCTGGTACGTTTCGTGGACTATTACTCACCATTTTGCGGCTCCGGAGCGATTTTTATGGTTGCCAAACCCCAAGGCGCGCTTACGTTTGGTTCATCAACACTCGCTGTTTTGGCTGATTCTTGCCCGTTTCATGGGCTATTACTCACCTATTTGGGGTCCTGGAGTGATCTTTATGGTTACTCAACCCCAAGGTGCACTTACGTGTCATGGTCATTAACACTCGCAATTTTGGCCGATTCTGGCCCGTCTCGTGAACTATTACTCACATTTTGGGGTCCTGGAGCGATTTCCACGTTGGACGACCCCCGGGGTGGGCTTACATGTCTTTCATCATCACTCGCCGTTTTGGCCCATTCTAGCCCATTTCATGAGCAACTCACCGTTTTGGGGTCCCTATGTGATTTCCATGGTTGTTGAACTCCAAGGTGCTATTACGTGCAGGTCATCAACACTCGCCATTTTGGCTAATTCGGATCTTCCCATGGGCTATTGCTCACTATGTTGAGGTCCTAGGGCGATTTCCCTGATTAATGATCCTCGAGGCATGTTTACGTGTAGGTCATCAACCCTAGCAGTTTTGGCCGACTTTGGCGCGTTTTGTGGACTATTATTCACCATTTTGGAATCTCAGAGCGATTTCCATGATTGTTGAACCTCGGGGCGCATTTACCTATCGGTCATCTACACTCGTAGGTTTGGCTGATTCTGGCCCGTTTCATGGGCTATTACTCACCGTTTTGGGGTCCTGGAGCGATTTCCATGGTTGTTGAACCCTAAGGTGCGCTTATGTACAGGTCATCAACACTAGTCGTTTTGGTTGATTCTGGCCCGTCTCATTGGCTATTGCTATTACGTGCACGTCATCAACACTCGTCGTTTTGGCCGATTCGGCCCATCTCATGGGCTATTGCTCACCTTTTTTAGGACCTATAGCAATTTCCACGATTAATGATCCCCGAGGTGCGTTTACGTGTAGGTCATCAACACTAGCAGTGTTGGCCGATTTTGGCGCGTTTCGAGGACTATTACTCACCATTTTGGGGTCTCGGTGCGATTTCCACGATTGATGAACCTCGGGGTGTATTTACCTATCGATCATCAACACTCCCAGGTTGGCTGTTTCTGGCCCGTTTCATGGGCTATTACTCACCGTTTTGGGGTCCTGGGGCGATTTCCATGGTTGTTAAACCCTAAGGTGCGCTTATGTGCAGGTCATCGATGCTCGTCGTTTTGGTTGATTTTGGCCCGTCTCATTGGCTATTGCTCACCATTTTGAGGTCCTAGAGCGATTTCCATAATTAATGATCCCCGATGTGTGTTTACGTGTAGGTCATCAACACTAGCAGTTTTGGCCGATTTTTGCGTGTTTCGTTGATTATTACTCAACATTTTGGTGTCTCGGTGCGATTTCCACGATTGGTGAACCTCGGGGTGCATTGCCCGTTTTGTGGACTATTACTCACCGTTTTGGGGGTCCCAAAGCGAATTTCTTGGTTGATGAACCACAAGGAGTGCTTACATGTATGACATAAACACTCACCGTTTTGGCCGTTTCTGGCCTGTTTCGTGGACTATTACTCACCGTTTTGGGGTCCCGGAGCAATTTTTATGGTTGCTAAACCCCAAGGTGCGCTTACGTATCATTCATCAACACTCACAATTTTGGCCGATTCTGACCCGTTTCATGGACTATTACTCACCGTTTTGGGATAAGGAGCAATTTCCATGGTAACTGAACCCCGAGGTGCACTTACGTGCACAGGTCATTAACACTCGCTATTTTGGCCGATTCTGGACCTTTTCGTGGACTGTTACTCACTATTTTGGGGTCCCAGTGTGATTTTTATGGTTGCTGAGGCCCAAGGTGCGCTTACGTGTCGTTCATCAACACTCATCATTTTGGTCGATTCTGGCCCGTTTCATGGGCTATTACTCCTCGATTTGGGGTTCCGGAGCGATTTTATGGTTACTGAACAACAGTGTGCGCTTACATGCAGGTCATTAACACTCACAGTCTTGGCCGATTCTGGCCCGTTTCGTGGACTATTACTCTCCATTTTGCGGTCCAGAAGCGATTTAAATGGTTGCTGAACCCCAAGATGTGCTTATATGTCATTCATCAACAATCGCCGTTTTTCCCGATTCTGGCCCATTTCATGGGCTATTACTCAGCGTTTTGGGGTCCCATAGCAATTTCCATGGTTTTTGAACTCCAAGATGTGATTACGTGTAGGTCATCAACACTCGCTGTTTTGGCTTATTCTGGCTAGTTTGTGGTCCCGGAGCGGTCTTTATGATTGCTAAACCCCAAGGTGTGCTTACGTATCGTTCATCAACATTCACCGTTTTGGCTGATTCTAGCCCGTTTCATGGGCTATTACTCACCGATTTAGGGTCCCGGAGCGATTTCTTTGGTTATTGAACCCCAAGGTGTGCTTACCTGTCTGTCATCACAACTCATCGTTTTGGCCGCTTCTCGCCCGTTTCATGGGCTATTACTCAGCGTTTTGGGGTCCCGGTGCTATTTCCCTCTTCTTTGAACTCCAAAGTGCGATTACGTGCAGGTCATCAACACTCACCGTTTTGGTTGATTCTTGCCCGTTTCGTGGACTATTACACACCATTTTGTGGTCCCGGAGCGATTTTTATGGTTGCTAAACCCCAAGGTGCGCTTACGTACGGTTCATCAACACTCACCGTTTTAACTGATTATAGCCCGTTTCATGGGCTATTACTCACCGTTTTGGGGTCCCTGTGCGATTTCCATGGTTGTAAAACTCGAAGGTGCTATTATGTGCACGTCATCAACACTCGCAGTTTTGGCTAATTCGGACCGTCTCATGGGCTATTGCTCACCATCTTGACATCCTGGAGCGATTTCCATGATTAATGATCCCCGAAGTGCGTTTACGTGTAGGTCATCAACATTAGTAGTTTTGGCCGACTTTGGCGCGTTTCATAGACTATTACTCACCATTTTAGGGTCTAGAGCGATTTCCATGATTGATGAACCTCGGGGTGCATTTACCTATCGGTCATCAACACTCACAGGCTTGGCCGATTCAGGCCTGTGTCATGGGCTATTACTCAGCGTTTTGGGGTCCGATAGAGATTTGCATGATTGTTGAACCCTTAGGTGCGCTTATGTGCAGGTCATCAACACTCGTCGTTTTGGTTGATTCTGGCCCGTGTCATTGGCAATTGCTCACCACTTTGAGGTCCTGGAGCGATTTCCACGATTAATGATCCCCGAGGTGCGTTTATGTGTAGGTCATCAACACTAGCAGTTTTCGCCGATTTTGGCGCGTTTCGTGGACTATTACTCACCATTTTGGGGTCTCAGTGCGATTTCCATGATTGATGAACCTCAGGGTGCATTTAGCTATCGATCATCAACACTCGCAGGTTTGGCCGATTCGGGCCCGTTTCATGGACTATTACTCACTGTTTTGGGGTCCCGAAGCGATTTTCTTGGTTGATGAACCCCAAGGAGCGCTTACATGCATGAGATTAACACTCGCCGTTTTGGCCGATTGTGGCCTGTTTCGTGGACTATTACTCACCGTTTTGGGGTCCGAGAGCGATTTTTATGGTTGCTGAACCCAAAGGTGCGCTTACGTATCGTTCATCAACACTCACTGTTTTGGCCGATTCTGACCCGTTTCATGGACTATTACTCACCGTTTTGGGGTAAGGAGAAATTTGCATGGTTACTGAACCCAAGGTGCACTTATGTGCAGGTCAATTTGAACCCCAATGTGTGCTTACGTGCAGGTCATTAACACTCGCTATTTTGGACGATTCTGGCATGTTTTGTGGATTATTATTCACCATTTTGGGGTCCCAGAGCGATTTTTATGGTTGCTGAAGCCCAAGGTGCGCTTACATGTCGTTCAACAACACTCGCCATTTTAGCCGATTCTGGCCTGTTTCATGGGCTAATACTCATCGATTTGGGGTTCCGGAGCGATTTTTATGGTTACTGAACCCCAATGTGCGCTTACGTGGAGGTCATTAGCACTCGACATTTTCGCAGATGCTGGCCCGTTCCGTGAACTATTACTCACCGTTTTGGGGTCCCGAATTGATTTTAATGGTTGCTAAACCCCAAGATGCGCTTACGTGTCATTCTTCAACACTTGCCGTTTTGCCCGATCCTGGCCCGTCTCATGGGCTTTTACTCATCGTTTTGGGGTCCCGGTGCGATTTCCATGGTTTTTGAACTCCTAGGTGCGATTACGTGCATGTCATCAACACTCGTCGTTTTGGCTGATTCTAGCACGTTTCATGGACCATTTTGGGGTCTCGGAGCGAATTTTACGATTGCTAAACTCCAAGGTGTGCTTACATATCGTTCATCAATACTCGTCGCTTTGGCTGATTCTAGCCCGTTTCATGGGCTATTACTCACCGTTGTGGGGTCCCTGTGAGATTTCCATGGTTGTAAAACTCCAAGGTGCTATTACGTGCATGCCATCAACACTCGCCGTTATGGCCGATTCAGCTCATCTCATGGGCTATTGCTCACCTTTTTGAGGACCTATAGCAATTTCCACGATTAATGATCCCCGAGGTTCGTTTACGTGTAGGTCATCAACACTAGCAGTTTTGGCCGATTTTGGCGCGTTTCGTGGACTATTAGTCACCATTTTGGGGTCTCGGAGTGATTTCCATGATTGATGAACCTCGAGGTGCATTTACTGTCAGTCATCAACACTCGTAGGTTTGTCCGATTCTGGCCCGTTTAGTGGACTATTACTCACCGTTTTGGGGTACCAAAGCGATTTTCTTGGTTTATGAACCCCAAGGTACGCTTACGTGCATGAAATTAACACTCGCCATTTTGGCTGACTCTGACCCGTTTCTTGGACTATTACTCATTGTTTTGGGGTCCCGGAGCAATTTTTATGGTTGCTGAATCCCAAGGTGCTCTTATGTGTCATTCATCAACACTCACCGTTTTGGCCAATTCTGACCCATTTCACTGTTTTGGGGTAAGGAGCAATTTCCATGGTTACTGAACCCCGAGGTGCGCTTACGTGCAGGTCATTAACACTTGCTATTTTGGTCGATTCTGGCCCGTTTCATGACCTATTATTCAGCATTTTGGGGCCCAGAGCGATTTTTATGGTTGCTGAAGCCCAAGGTGTGCTTACGTGTCATTTATCAACACTCGCCATTTTGGCCGATTCTTGCCTGTTTCATGGGCTATTAGTCATTGATTTGGGGTTCCGAAGCGATTTTTAGGGTTACTGGACCCCAATGTGCGATTACGTGCAGGTCATTAACACTCACAGTTTTGGCCAATTCAGGCCCATTTCGTGCACTATTACTCACAGTTTTGGGGTCCCGAAGCAATTTTTATGGTTGCTGAAGCCCAAGGTGCGCTTACGTGTCGTTCAACAACACTCACCATTTTGGCCGATTCTGGCCCGTTTCATGGGCTAATACTCATCGATTTGGTGTTTCCGGAGCGATTTTTATGGTTACTGAACCCCAATGTGCGCTTACGTGGAGGTCATTAGCACTCGCCATTTGGGCCGATTCTGGCCCGTTTCGTGAACTATTACTCACCGTTTTGGGGCCCCGAAGCGATTTTAATGGTTGCTGAACCCCAAGATGCGCTTACGTGTCATTCTTCATCACTCGCCGTTTTGCCTGATCCTGGCCCGTATCATGGGCTATTACTCATCGTTTTGGGGTCCCGGTGCGATTTCCATGGTTTTTGAACTCCTAGGTGCGATTACGTGCATGTCATCAACACTCGCCGTTTTGGCTGATTGTGGCACGTTTCATGGACCATTTTGGTGTCCCGGAGGGATTTTTATGTTTGCTAAAGCCCAAGGTGTGCTTACGTGTCGTTCATCAATACTCATCGCTTTGGCTGATTCTAGCCCGTTTCATGGGCTATTACTCACTGTTTTGGGGTCCCTGTGCGATTTCCATGGTTTTAAAACTCCAAGGTGCTATTACGTGCACGTCATCAACACTCGCCGTTTTGGCCGATTCGGCCCATCTCATGGGCTATTGCTCACCTTTTTTAGGACCTATAGCAATTTCCACGATTAATGATCCCCGAGGTTCGTTTACGTGTAGGTCATCAACACTAGCAGTTTTGGCCGATTTTGCGCATTTCGTGGACTACTAGTCACCATTTTGGGGTCTTGGAGTGATTTCGATGATTGATGAACCTCGAGGTGCATTTACTGTCAGTCATAAACACTCGTAGGTTTGTCCGATTCTGGCCCGTTTAGTGGACTATTACTCACCGTTTTGGGGTACCAAAGCGATTTTCTTGGTTTATGAACCCCAAGGTACGCTTACGTGCATGAAATTAACGCTCGCTATTTTGGCTGACTCTGACCCGTTTCGTGGACTATTACTCATTGTTTTGGGGTCCCGGAGCAATGTTTATGGTTGCTGAATCCCAAGGTGCTCCTATGTGTCGTTCATCAACACTCACTGTTTTGGCCAATTCTGACCCGTTTCACTGTTTTGGGGTAAGGAGCAATTTCCATGGTTACTGAACCCTGAGGCGCGCTTACGCATAGGTTTATTAACACTTGCTATTTTGGCCGATTCTGGCCCGTTTCGTGGACTATTATTCACCATTTTGGGGCCTAGAGCGATTTTTATGGTTGCTGAAGCCCAAGGTGTGCTTACGTGTCGTTTATCAACACTCGCCATTTTGGCCGATTCTTGCCCGTTTCATGGGCTATTAGTCATTGATTTGGGGTTCTGGAGCGATTTTTAGGGTTACTGGACCCCAATGTGCGATTAGGTGCAGGTCATTAACACTCATAGTTTTGGCCAGTTCAGGCCCATTTCGTGCACTATTACTCACAGTTTTGGGTTCCCGAAGCAATTTTTATGGTTGCTGAAGCCCAAGGTGCGCTTCCGTGTCGTTCAACAACACTCGCCATTTTGCCCGATTCTGGCCCGTTTCATGGGCTAATACTCATTGATTTGGTGTTTCCGGAGCGATTTTTATGGTTACTAAACCCCAATGTGCGCTTACGTGGAGGTCATTAGCACTCGCCATTTTGGCCGATTCTGGCCCGTTTGGTGAACTATTACTCACCGTTTTGGGGTCCCGTAGCGATTTTAATGGTCGCTGGACCCCAAGATGCGCTTACGTGTCATTCTTCAACACTCGCCGTTTTGCCCGATCCTGGCCCGTCTCATGGGCTATTACTCATTGTTTTGGGGTCCCGGTGCGATTTCCATGGTTTTTGAACTCCTAGGTGCGATTACGTGCATGTCATCAACACTCGCCGTTTTGGCTGATTCTGGCACGTTTCATGGGCCATTTTGGGGGTCCTGGAGCGATTTTTATGCTTGCTAAAGCCCAAGGTGTGCTTACGTGTTGTTCATCAATACTCGACGCTTTGGCTGATTCTAGCCCGTTTCATGTGCTATTACTCACCGTTTTGGGGTCCCTGTGCGATTTCCATGGTTGTAAAACTCCAAGGTGCTATTACGTGCACGTCATCAACACTAGCCATTTTGGCCGATTTGGCCCATCTCATGGGCTATTGCTCACCTATTTGAGGACCTATAATAATTTCCACGATTAATGATCCCCGAGGTTCGTTTACGTGTAGGTCATCAACACTAGCAGTTTTGGCCGATTTTGGCGCGTTTCGTGGACTATTAGTCACCATTTTGGGGTCTCGGAGTGATTTCCATGATTGATGAACCTCGAGGTGCATTTACTGCCAGTCAATAACACTCGTAGGTTTGTCCGATTCTGGCCCGGTTAGTGGAGTATTACTCACTGTTTTGGGGTACCAAAGCGATTTTCTTGGTTTATGAACCCCAAGGTACGCTTACGTGCATGAAATTAACACTCGCCGTTTTGGCTGACTCTGACCCGTTTCGTGGACTATTACTCATCGTTTTGGGGTCCCGGAGCGATTTTTATGGTTGCTGAATTCCAAGGTGCTCTTATGTGTCGTTCATCAACACTCACCGTTTTGGCCAATTCTGTCCCGTTTCACTGTTGGCGGGTAAGGAGCAATTTCCATGGTTACTGAACCCCGAGGTGCGCTTACGTGCAGGTCATTAACACTTGCTATTTTGGCCGATTCTGGCCCGTTTCGTGGACTATTATTCACCATTTTGGGGCCTAGAGCGATTTTTTGGTTGCTGAAGCCCAAGGTGCGCTTACGTGTCGTTTATCAACATTCGCCATTTTGGCCGATTCTTGCCCGTTTCATGGGCTATTACTCATTGATTTGGGGTTGCGGAGCGATTTTTAGGGTTACTGGACCCCAATGTGCGATTACGTGCAGGTCATTAACACTCACAGTTTTGGCCGATTTAGACCCATTTCGTGCACTATTACTCAAAGTTTTGGGGTCCCGAAGCGATTTTTATGGTTGTTGAAGCCCAAGGTGCGCTTACGTGTCGTTCAACAACACTCGCCATTTTGGCCGATTCTGGCCCGTTTCATGGGCTAATACTCATCGATTTGGTGTTTCCGGAGAGATTTTTATGGTTACTGAACCCCAATGTGCGCTTACGTGGAGGTCATTAGCACTCGCCATTTTGGCCTATTCTGGCCCGTTTCGTGAACTATTACTCACCGTTTTGGGGTCCTGAAGCGATTTTAATGGTTGCTGAACCCCTAGATGCACTTACGTGTCATTCTTCAACACTTGCCGTTTTGCCCGATCCTGGCCCGTCTCATGGGTATTACTCATCGTTTTGGGGTCCCGGTGCGATTTCAATGGTTTTTGAACTCCTAGGTGCGATTACGTGCATGTCATCAACACTCGCCGTTTTGGCTGATTCTGGCACGTTTCATGGACCATTTTGGGGTCCCGGAGCGATTTTTATGTTTGCTAAAGCCCAAGGTGTGCTTACGTGTCGTTCATCAATACTCCCCGCTTTGGCTGATTCTAGCCCGTTTCATGGCTATTACTCACCGTTTTGGGGTCCCTGTGCGATTTTCATGGTTGTAAACTCCAAGGTGCTATTACGTGCACGCCATCAACACTCGCAGTTTTGGCCGATTCGGCCCATCTCATGGGCTATTGCTCACCTTTTTGAGGACCTATAGCAATTTCCACGATTAATGATCCCCGAGGTTCGTTTACGTGTAGGTCATCAACACTAGCAGTTTTGGCCGATTTTGGCGCGTTTCGTGGACTATTAGTCACCATTTGGGTCTCGGAGTGATTTCCATGATTGATGAACCTCGGGGTGCATTTACTGTCAGTCATTAACACTCGCAGGTTTGTCCGATTCTGGCCCGTTTAGTGGACTATTACTCACTATTTTGCGATACCAAAGCGATTTTCTTGGTTTATGAACCCCAAGGTACGCTTACGTGCATGACATTAACACTCGCCGTTTTGGCTGACTCTGACCCGTTTCGTGGACTATTACTCATAGATTTGGGGTTCCGGAGCGATTTTTATGGTTGCTGAATCCCAAGGTGCTCTTATGTGTCGTTCATCAACACTCACCGTTTTGGCCAATTCTGACCCGTTTCCATGTTTTGGGGTAAGGAGCAATTTCCATGGTTACTGAACCCCGAGGTGCGCTTACGTGCAGGTCATTAACACTTGCTATTTTGGCCGATTCTGGCCCGTTTCGTGGACTATTATTCACCATTTTGGGGCCCAGAGCGATTTTTATGGTTGCTGAAGCCCAATGTGCGCTTATGTGTCGTTTATCAACACTCGCCATTTTGGCCAATTCTTGCCCGTTTCATGGGCTATTAGTCATTGATTTGGGGTTCCGGAGCGATTTTTAGAGTTACTGGACCCCAATGTGCGATTACGTGCAGGTCTTTAACACTCACAGTTTTGGCCGATTCGGGCCCATTTCGTGCACTATTACTCACAGTTTTGGGGTCCCGAAATGATTTTTATGGTTGCTGAAGCCCAAGGTGCGCTTACGTGTCGTTCAACAACACTCGCCATTTTGGCCGATTCTGGCCCGTTTCATGGGCTAATACTCATCGATTTGGTGTTTCCGGAGCGATTTTTAAGGTTACTGAACCCCAATGTGCGCTTACGTGGAGGTCATTAGCACTCGCCATTTTGGCCGATTCTGGCCCATTTCGTGAACTATTACTCACCGTTTTGGGGTCCCAAAGCGATTTTAATGGTTGCTGAACCCCAAGATGCGCTTACGTGTCATTCTTCAACACTCGCCATTTTGCCCGATACTGGCCTGTGTCATGGGCTATTACTCATCGTTTTGGGGTCCCGGTGCGATTTCCATGGTTTTTGGACTCCAAGGTGCGATTACGTGCATGTCATCAACACTTACCATTTTGGCTGATTGTGGCCCGTTTCATGGACCATTTGGGGTCCTGAAGCGATTTTTATGATTGCTAAACCCCAAGGTGTGCTTACATATCATTCATCAACACTCACCGTTTTGGCCGATTCTGACCCGTTTCATGGACTATTACTCACTGTTTTGGTGTAAGGAGCAATTTCCATGGTTACTGAACCCCGAGGTGCGCTTACGTGCATGTCTTTAGCATTCGCTATTTTGGCCGATGCTGGCCCGTTGCATGGACTATTACTCACCATCTTGGGGTCCCAGAGTGAATTTTATGGTTGCTTAAGCCCAAGGTGCGGTTACATGTAGTTCATCAACACTCGCCATTTTTGTCGATCTTGGCCCTTTTCATGGGCTATTACTCATCGATTTCGGGTTCCGGAGCGATTTTTATGGTTACTGAACCCAGTGTGCGTTTACGTGCATGTCATTAACACTCGCAGTGTTGGCCGATTCTGTCTCGTTTTTTGGACTATTACTCACCGTTTTGCAGTCGAGAAGTGATTTTAGTGGTTGCTGAACCCCGAGATGTGCTTACATGTCATTCGTCAATAATCGCCATTTTGCCCGATTCTGGCCCGTTTCATGGGCTATTACTCACCGTTTTGGGGTCCCGGTGCAATTTTCAGTGGTTTTTGAACTCCAAGTTGCGATTACGTGCAGGTCATCAACACTCGCCGTTTTGGCTGATTCTGGCCAGTTTCATTGATTATTCCCACCATTTTGTGGTCCCGGAGTGATTTTTATGGTTACTGAACCCTAGGGTGCGCTTTCCTGTTGGTCATCATAACTCGCAGTTTAGTGGACTATTACTCACCGTTTTGGGGTACCAAAGCGATTTTCTTGGTTTATGAACCCCAAGGTACGCTTACGTGCATGAAATTAACACTCGCTATTGTAGCTGACTCTGACCCGTTTCGTGGACTATTACCCATTGTTTTGGGGTCCCAGAGCAATGTTTATGGTTGCTGAATCCCAAGGTGCTCCTATGTGTCGTTCATCAACACTCGCTGTTTTGGCCAATTCTGACCCGTTTCACTGTTTTGGGGTAAGGAGCAATTTCCATGGTTACTGAACCCCGAGGCGCGCTTACGTGTAGGTTTATTAACACTTGCTATTTTGGCCGATTCTGGCCCGTTTCGTGGACTATTATTCACCATTTTGGGGCCTAGAGCGATTTTTATGGTTGCTGAAGCCCAAGGTGTGCTTACGTGTCGTTTATCAACACTCGCCATTTTGGCCGATTCTTGCCCGTTTCATGGGCTATTAGTCATTGATTTGGGGTTCTGGAGCGATTTTTAGGGTTACTGGACCCTAATGTGCGATTACGTGCAGGTCATTAACACTCACAGTTTTGGCCAATTCAGGCCCATTTCGTGCACTATTACTCACAATTTTGGGTTCCCGAGACAATTTTTATGGTTGCTGAAGCCCAAGGTGCGCTTCCGTGTCGTTCAACAACACTCGCCATTTTGGCCGATTCTGGCCCGTTTCATGGGCTAATACTCATTGATTTGGTGTTTCCGGAGCGATTTTTATGGTTACTGAACCCCAATGTGCGCTTACGTGGAGGTCATTAGCACTCGCCATTTTGGCCGATTCTGGCCCGTTTCGTGAACTATTACTCACCGTTTTGGGGTCCCGTAGCGATTTTAATGGTCGCTGGACCCCAAGATGCGCTTACGTGTCATTCTTCAACACTCGCCGTTTTGCCCAATCCTGGCCCGTCTCATGGGCTATTACTCATTGTTTTGGGGTCCCGGTGCGATTTCCATGGTTTTTGAACTCCTAGGTGCGATTACGTGCATGTCATCAACACTCGCCGTTTTGGCTGATTCTGGCACGTTTCATGGGCCATTTTGGGGGTCCTGGAGCGATTTTTATGTTTGCTAAAGCCCAAGGTGTGCTTACGTGTCGTTCATCAATACTCGACGCTTTGGCTGATTCTAGCCCGTTTCATGTGCTATTACTCACCGTTTTGGGGTCCCTGTGCGGTTTCCATGGTTGTAAAACTCCAAGGTGCTATTACGTGCACGTCATCAACACTAGCCATTTTGGCCGATTCGGCCCATCTCATGGGCTATTGCTCACCTATTTGAGGACCTATAATAATTTCCACGATTAATGATCCCCGAGGTTCGTTTACGTGTAGGTCATCAACACTAGCAGTTTTGGCCGATTTTGGCGCGTTTCGTGGACTATTAGTCACCATTTTGGGGTCTCGGAGTGATTTCCATGATTGATGAACCTCGAGGTGCATTTACTGCCAGTCAATAACACTCGTAGGTTTGTCCGATTCTGGCCGGTTTAGTGGAGTATTACTCACCGTTTTGGGGTACCAAAGCGATTTTCTTGGTTTATGAACCCCAAGGTACGCTTACGTGCATGAAATTAACACTCGCCGTTTTGGCTGACTCTGACCCGTTTCGTGGACTATTACTCATCATTTTGGGGTCCCGGAGCGATTTTTATGGTTGCTGAATTCCAAGGTGCTCTTATGTGTCGTTCATCAACACTCACCGTTTTGGCCAATTCAGTCCCGTTTCACTGTTTGCGGGTAAGGAGCAATTTCCATGGTTACTGAACCCCGAGGTGCGCTTACGTGCAGGTCATTAACACTTGCTATTTTGGCCGATTCTGGCCCGTTTCGTGGACTATTATTCACCATTTTGGGGCCTAGAGCGATTTTTTGGTTGCTGAAGCCCAAGGTGCGCTTACGTGTCGTTTATCAACACTCGCCATTTTGGCCGATTCTTGCCTGTTTCCTGGGCTATTACTCATTGATTTGGGGTTGCGGAGCGATTTTTAGGGTTACTGGACCCCAATGTGCGATTACGTGCAGGTCATTAACACTCACAGTTTTGGCCGATTTAGGCCCATTTCGTGCACTATTACTCAAAGTTTTGGGGTCCCGAAGCGATTTTTATGGTTGTTGAAGCCCAAGGTGCGCTTACGTGTCGTTCAACAACACTCGCCATTTTGGCCGTTTCTGGCCCGTTTCATGGGCTAATACTCAACGATTTGGTGTTTCCGGAGAGATTTTTATGGTTACTGAACCCCAATGTGCGCTTACGTGGAGGTCATTAGCACTCGCCATTTTGGCCTATTCTGGCCCGTTTCGTGAACTATTACTCACCGTTTTGGGGTCCTGAAGCGATTTTAATGGTTGCTGAACCCCTAGATGCGCTTACGTGTCATTCTTCAACACTTGCCGTTTTGCCCGATCCTGGCCCGTCTCATGGGTATTACTCATCGTTTTGGGGTCCCGGTGCGATTTCAATGGTTTTTGAACTCCTAGGTGCGATTACGTGCATGTCATCAACACTCGCCGTTTTGGCTGATTCTGGCACGTTTCATGGACCATTTTGGGGTCCCGGAGCGATTTTTATGTTTGCTAAAGCCCAAGGTGTGCTTACGTGTCGCTCATCAATAGTCCCCGCTTTGGCTGATTCTAGCCCGTTTCATGGCTATTACTCACCGTTTTGGGGTCCCTGTGCGATTTTCATGGTTGTAAACTCCAAGGTGCTATTACGTGCACGCCATCAACACTCGCAGTTTTGGCCGATTCGGCCCATCTCATGGGCTATTGCTCACCTTTTTGAGGACCTATAGCAATTTCCACGATTAATGATCCCTGAGGTTCGTTTACGTGTAGGTCATCAACACTAGCAGTTTTGGCCGATTTTGGCGCGTTTCGTGGACTATTAGTCACCATTTGGGTCTCGGAGTGATTTCCATGATTGATGAACCTCGGGGTGCATTTACTGTCAGTCATTAACACTCGCAGGTTTGTCCGATTCTGGCCCGTTTAGTGGACTATTACTCACTATTTTGGGGTACCAAAGCGATTTTCTTGGTTTATGAACCCCAAGGTACGCTTACGTGCATGACATTAACACTCGCGGTTTTGGCTGACTCTGACCCGTTTCGTGGACTATTACTCATAGATTTGGGGTTCCGGAGCGATTTTTATGGTTGCTGAATCCCAAGGTGCTCTTATGTGTCGTTCATCAACACTCACCATTTTGGCCAATTCTGACCCGTTTCCATGTTTTGGGGTAAGGAGCATTTTCCATGGTTACTGAACCCTGAGGTGCGCTTACGTGCAGGTCATTAACACTTGCTATTTTGGCCGATTCTGGCCCGTTTCGTGGACTATTATTCTCCATTTTGGGGCCCAGAGCGATTTTTATGGTTGCTGAAGCCCAATGTGCGCTTATGTGTCGTTTATCAACACTCGCCATTTTGGCCGATTCTTGCCCGTTTCATGGGCTATTAGTCATTGATTTGGGGTTCCGGAGCGATTTTTAGAGTTACTGGACCCCAATGTGCGATTACGTGCAGGTCTTTAACACTCACAGTTTTGGCCGATTCGGGCCCATTTCGTGCACTATTACTCACAGTTTTGGGGTCCCGAAATGATTTTTATGGTTGCTGAAGCCCAAGGTGCGCTTACGTGTCGTTCAACAACACTCGCCATTTTGGCCGATTCTGGCCCGTTTCATGGGCTAATACTCATCGATTTGGTGTTTCCGGAGCGATTTTTATGGTTACTGAACCCCAATGTGCGCTTACGTGGAGGTCATTAGCACTCGCCATTTTGGCCGATTCTGGCCCGTTTCGTGAACTATTACTCACCGTTTTGGGGTCCCAAAGCGATTTTAATGGTTGCTGAACCCCAAGATGCGCTTACGTGTCATTCTTCAACACTCGCCATTTTGCCCGATACTGGCCTGTGTCATGGGCTATTACTCATCGTTTTGGGGTCCCGGTGCGATTTCCATGGTTTTTGGACTCCAAGGTGCGATTACGTGCATGTCATCAACACTTACCGTTTTGGCTGATTGTGGCCCGTTTCATGGACCATTTGGGGTCCTGAAGCGATTTTTATGATTGCTAAACCCCAAGGTGTGCTTACATATCGTTCATCAACACTCATCGTTTTGGCCGATTCTGACCCGTTTCATGGACTATTACTCACCGTTTTGGTGTAAGGAGCAATTTCCATGGTTACTGAACCCCGAGGTGCGCTTACGTGCATGTCTTTAGCATTCGCTATTTTGGCCGATGCTGGCCCGTTGCGTGGACTATTACTCACCATTTTGGGGTCCCAGAGTGAATTTTATGGTTGCTTAAGCCCAAGGTGCGGTTACATGTAGTTCATCAACACTCGCCATTTTTGTCGATTTTGGCCCTTTTCATGGGCTATTACTCATCGATTTCGGGTTCCGGAGCGATTTTTATGGTTACTGAACCCAATGTGCGTTTACGTGCATGTCATTAACACTCGCAGTGTCGGCCGATTCTGTCTCGTTTTTTGGACTATTACTCACCGTTTTGCAGTCCAGAAGTGATTTTAGTGGTTGCTGAACCCCGAGATGTGCTTACATGTCATTCGTCAATAATCGCCATTTTGCCCGATTCTGGCCCGTTTCATGGGCTATTACTCACCGTTTTGGGGTCCCGGTGCAATTTTCAGTGGTTTTTGAACTCCAAGGTGCGATTACGTGCAGGTCATCAACACTCGCCGTTTTGGCTGATTCTGGCCAGTTTCATTGATTATTCCCACCATTTTGTGGTCCCAGAGTGATTTTTATGGTTATTGAACCCTAGGGTGCGCTTTCCTGTTGGTCATCATAACTCGCAGTTTAGTGGACTATTACTCACCGTTTTGGGGTACCAAAGCGATTTTCTTGGTTTATGAACCCCAAGGTACGCTTACGTGCATGAAATTAACACTCGCTATTTTGGCTGACTCTGACCCGTTTCGTGGACTATTACTCATTGTTTTGGGGTCCCGGAGCAATGTTTATGGTTGCTGAATCCCAAGGTGCTCCTATGTATCGTTCATCAACACTCACTGTTTTGGCCAATTCTGACCCGTTTCACTGTTTTGGGGTAAGGAGCAATTTCCATGGTTACTGAACCCCGAGGCGCGCTTACGTGTAGGTTTATTAACACTTGCTATTTTGGCCGATTCTGGCCCGTTTCGTGGACTATTATTCACCATTTTGGGGCCTAGAGCGATTTTTATGGTTGCTGAAGCCCAAGGTGTGCTTACGTGTCGTTTATCAACACTCGCCATTTTGGCCGATTCTTGCCCGTTTCATGGGCTATTAGTCATTGATTTGGGGTCCTGGAGCGATTTTTAGGGTTACTGGACCCCAATGTGCGATTACGTGCACGTCATTAACACTCACAGTTTTGGCCAATTCAGGCCCATTTCGTGCACTATTACTCACAGTTTTGGGTTCCCGAGACAATTTTTATGGTTGCTGAAGCCCAAGGTGCGCTTCCGTGTTGTTCAACAACACTCGCCATTTTGGCCGATTCTGGCCCGTTTCATGGGCTAATACTCATTGATTTGGTGTTTCCGGAGCGATTTTTATGGTTACTGAACCCCAATGTGCGCTTACGTGGAGGTCATTAGCACTCGCCATTTTGGCCGATTCTGGCCCGTTTCGTGAACTATTACTCACCGTTTTGGGGTCTCGTAGCGATTTTAATGGTCGCTGGACCCCAAGATGCGCTTACGTGTCATTCTTCAACACTCGCCGTTTTGCCCGATCCTGGCCCGTCTCATGGGCTATTACTCATTGTTTTGGGGTCCCGGTGCGATTTCCATGGTTTTTGAACTCCTAGGTGCGATTACGTGCATGTCATCAACACTCGCCGTTTTGGCTGATTCTGGCACGTTTCATGGGCCATTTTGGGGGTCCTGGAGCGATTTTTATGTTTTCTAAAGCCCAAGGTGTGCTTACGTGTCGTTCATCAATACTCGATGCTTTGGCTGATTCTAGCCCGTTTCATGTGCTATTACTCACCGTTTTGGGGTCCCTGTGCGATTTCCATGGTTGTAAAACTCCAAGGTGCTATTACGTGCACGTCATCAACACTAGCCATTTTGGCCGATTCGGCCCATCTCATGGGCTATTGCTCACCTATTTGAGGACCTATAATAATTTCCACGATTAATGATCCCCGAGGTTCGTTTACGTGTAGGTCATCAACACTAGCAGTTTTGGCCGATTTTGGCGCGTTTCGTGGACTATTAGTCACCATTTTGGGGTCTCGGAGTGATTTCCATGATTGATGAACCTCGAGGTGCATTTACTGCCAGTCAATAACACTCGTAGGTTTGTCCGATTCTGGCCCGTTTAGTGGAGTATTACTCACCGTTTTGGGGTACCAAAGCGATTTTCTTGGTTTATGAACCCCAAGGTACGCTTACGTGCATGAAATTAACACTCGCCGTTTTGGCTGACTCTGACCCGTTTCGTGGACTATTACTCATCGTTTTGGGGTCCCGGAGCGATTTTTATGGTTGCTGAATTCCAAGGTGCTCTTATGTGTCGTTCATCAACACTCACCGTTTTGGCCAATTCTGTCCCGTTTCACTGTTTGCGGGTAAGGAGCAATTTCCATGGTTACTGAACCCCGAGGTGCGCTTACGTGCAGGTCATTAACACTTGCTATTTTGGCCGATTCTGGCCCGTTTCGTGGACTATTATTCACCATTTTGGGGCCTAGAGCGATTTTTTGGTTGCTGAAGCCCAAGGTGCGCTTACGTGTCGTTTATCAACACTCGCCATTTTGGCCGATTCTTGCCCGTTTCATGGGCTATTACTCATTGATTTGGGGTTGCGGAGCGATTTTTAGGGTTACTGGACCCCAATGTGCGATTACGTGCAGGTCATTAACACTCACAGTTTTGGCCGATTTAGGCCCATTTCGTGCACTATTACTCAAAGTTTTGGGGTCCCGAAGCGATTTTTATGGTTGCTGAAGCCCAAGGTGCGCTTACGTGTCGTTCAACAACACTCGCCATTTTGGCCGATTCTGGCCCGTTTCATGGGCTAATACTCATCGATTTGGTGTTTCCGGAGAGATTTTTATGGTTACTGAACCCCAATGTGCGCTTACGTGGAGGTCATTAGCACTCGCCATTTTGGCCTATTCTGGCCCGTTTCGTGAACTATTACTCACCGTTTTGGGGTCCTGAAGCGATTTTAATGGTTGCTGAACCCCTAGATGCGCTTACGTGTCATTCTTCAACACTTGCCGTTTTGCCCGATCCTGGCCCGTCTCTTGGGTATTACTCATCGTTTTGGGGTCCCGGTGCGATTTCAATGGTTTTTGAACTCCTAGGTGCGATTACGTGCATGTCATCAACACTCGCTGTTTTGGCTGATTCTGGCACGTTTCATGGACCATTTTGGGGTCCCGGAGCGATTTTTGTGTTTGCTAAAGCCCAAGGTGTGCTTACGTGTCGTTCATCAATACTCCCCGCTTTGGCTGATTCTAGCCCGTTTCATGGCTATTACTCACCGTTTTGGGGTCCCTGTGTGATTTTCATGGTTGTAAACTCCAAGGTGCTATTACGTGCACGCCATCAACACTCGCAGTTTTGGCCGATTCGGCCCATCTCATGGGCTATTGCTCACCTTTTTGAGGACCTATAGCAATTTCCACGATTAATGATCCCCGAGGTTCGTTTACGTGTAGGTCATCAACACTAGCAGTTTTGGCCGATTTTGGCGCGTTTCGTGGACTATTAGTCACCATTTGGGTCTCGGAGTGATTTCCATGATTGATGAACCTCGGGGTGCATTTACTGTCAGTCATTAACACTCGCAGGTTTGTCCGATTCTGGCCCGTTTAGTGGACTATTACTCACTATTTTGGGGTACCAAAGCGATTTTCTTGGTTTATGAACCCCAAGGTACGCTTACGTGCATGACATTAACACTCGCCGTTTTGGCTGACTCTGACCCGTTTCGTGGACTATTACTCATAAATTTGGGGTTCCGGAGCGATTTTTATGGTTGCTGAATCCCAAGGTGCTCTTATGTGTCGTTCATCAACACTCACCGTTTTGGCCAATTCTGACCCATTTCCATGTTTTGGTGTAAGGAGCAATTGCCATGGTTACTGAACCCCGAGGTGCGCTTACGTGCAGGTCATTAACACTTGCTATTTTGGCCGATTCTGGCCCGTTTCGTGGACTATTATTCACAATTTTGGGGCCCAGAGCGATTTTTATGGTTGCTGAAGCCCAATGTGCGCTTATGTGTCGTTTATCAACACTCGCCATTTTGGCCGATTCTTGCCCGTTTCATGGGCTATTAGTCATTAATTTGGGTTCCGGAGCGATTTTTAGAGTTACTGGACCCCAATGTGCGATTACGTGCAGGTCTTTAACACTCACAGTTTTGGCTGATTCAGGCCCATTTCGTGCACTATTACTCACAATTTTGGGGTCCCGAAATGATTTTTATGGTTGCTGAAGCCCAAGGTGCGCTTACGTGTCGTTCAACAACACTCGCCATTTTGGCCGATTCTGGCCCGTTTCATGGGCTAATACTCATCGATTTGGTGTTTCCGGAGCGATTTTTATGGTTACTGAACCCCAATGTTCGCTTACGTGGAGGTCATTAGCACTCGCCATTTTGGCCGATTCTGGCCCGTTTCGTGAACTATTACTCACCGTTTTGGGGTCCCAAAGCGATTTTAATGGTTGCTGAACCCCAAGATGCGCTTACGTGTCATTCTTCAACACTCGCCATTTTGCCCGATACTGGCCTGTGTCATGGGCTATTACTCATCGTTTTGGGGTCCCGGTGCGATTTCCATGGTTTTTGGACTCCAAGGTGCGATTACGTGCATGTCATCAACACTTACCGTTTTGGCTGATTGTGGCCCGTTTCATGGACCATTTGGGGTCCTGAAGCGATTTTTATGATTGCTAAACCCCAAGGTGTGCTTACATATCGTTCATCAACACTCACCGTTTTGGCCGATTCTGACCCGTTTCATGGACTATTACTCACCGTTTTGGTGTAAGGAGCAATTTCCATGGTTACTGAACCCCGAGGTGCGCTTACGTGCATGTCTTTAGCATTCGCTATTTTGGCCGATGCTGGCCCGTTGCGTGGACTATTACTCACCATTTTGGGGTCCCAGAGTGAATTTTATGGTTGCTTAAGCCCAAGGTGCGGTTACATGTAGTTCATCAACACTCGCCATTTTTGTCGATTTTGGCCCTTTTCATGGGCTATTACTCATCGATTTCGGGTTCCGGAGCGATTTTTATGGTTACTGAACCCAATGTGCGTTTACGTGCATGTCATTAACACTCGCAGTGTCGGCCGATTCTGTCTCGTTTTTTGGACTATTACTCACCGTTTTGCAGTCCAGAAGTGATTTTAGTGGTTGCTGAACCCCGAGATGTGCTTACATGTCATTCATCAATAATCGCCATTTTGCCCGATTCTGGCCCGTTTCATGGGCTATTACTCACCGTTTTGGGGTCCCGGTGCAATTTTCAGTGGTTTTTGAACTCCAAGGTGCGATTACGTGCAGGTCATCAACACTCGCCGTTTTGGCTGATTCTGGCCAGTTTCATTGATTATTCCCACCATTTTGTGGTCCCGGAGTGATTTTTATGGTTACTGAACCCTAGGGTGCGCTTTCCTGTTGGTCATCATAACTCGCAGTTTAGTGGACTATTACTCACCGTTTTGGGGTACCAAAGCGATTTTCTTGGTTTATGAACCCCAAGCAAGGTACGCTTATGTGCATGAAATTAACACTCGCTATTTTGGCTGACTCTGACCCGTTTCGTGGACTATTACCCGTTTCGTGAAATTAACACTCGCCGTTTTGAATGATTCTAGCCCTTTTCATGGGCTATTACTCACCTATCTAGGGTCCCAGAGCGATCTTTATGGTTTCTGAACCCCAAGGTGCACTTACGTGTCATGGTCATTAACACTCACAATTTTGGCTGATTCTGGCCCGTTTCATGGACTATTACTCACAGTTTTGGGGTCCTGGAGCGATTTCCATGATTGCCGATCCCAGGGGTGCGCTTACATGTCGTTCATCAACACTCGTCGTTTTCGCCGATTCTAGCCCATTTCATTGGCTATTACTCACCGTTTTGGGGTTCCTGTGCGATTTCCATGGTTGTTGAACTCCAAGGTGCTATTACGTGCATGTCATCAACACTCACTGTTTTGGCTAATTCGGACCATCTCATGGCCTATTGCTCACCATCTCGAGGTCCTGGAGCGATTTCCCCGATTAATGATCCCCGAGGTGCGTGTACGTGTAGGTCATCAACACTAGCAGTTTTGGCTGACTGTGGCGCATTTCGTGGACTATTACTCACCATTTTGCGATCTCAGAGTGATTTCCACGATTGATGAACCTTGGGGTGCATTTACCTATCGGTCATGAACACTCGCAGGTTTGGTCGATTCTGGCCCGTTTCATGGGCTATTACTCACTGTTTTAGGGTCCTGGAGCGATTTCCATGGTTGTTGAACCCTAAGGTGCGCTTATGTGTAGGTCATCAACACTAGTCGTTTTGGTTGATCCTGGCCCGTCTCATTGGCTATTGCTCACCATTTTGATGTCCTGGAGCGATTTCCACGATTAATGATCCCCGAGGTGCGTTTACGTGTAGGTCATCAACACTTGCAGTTTTGGCCGATTTTGGCGTGTTTCATGGACCATTACTCACCATTTTGGGGGTCTTGATGCAATTTCCACGATTGATGAACCTCGGGGGTGCATTTACCTATCGGTCATTAACACTCGCAGGTTTGGCCGATTCGGGCCCGTTTCATGGACTATTACTCGCCGTTTTGGGGCCCGAAGCGATTTTCTTGGTTGATGAACCCCAAGGAGAGCTTACATGCATGACATTAACACTCGCCATTTTGGCCGATTCTGGCCTGTTTCATGGGCTATTACTCACCGTTTTGGGGTCCTACAACGATTCTTATGGTTGCTGAACCCAAAGTTGCGCTTACGTATCGTTCATTAACACTCACCATTTTGGCCGATTCTGACCCGTTTCATGGACTATTACAATTTCTATGGTTACTGAACCCCGAGGTGCACTTATGTGCAAGTCATTAACACTCGCTATTTTGGCTGATTCTGGCCCGTTTATTGGACTATTACTCACCATTCTATGGTCCCAAAGTGATTTTATGGTTGCTGAACCCCAATGTGCGCTTACATGTTGTTCATTAACACTCCCCATTTTGGCCGATTCTGGCCCGTTTCATGGGCTTTAACTCATCGATTTGGCGTTCCAGAGCTATTTTTATGGTTACTGAACCCCAATGTGCGCTTACCTGCAGGTCATTAGCACTCGCCATTTTGGCCGATTCTAGCCCGTTTCGTGAACTATTATTCACCATTTTGGGGCCCCGGAGTGATTTTTATGGTTGCTGAAGCCCAAGGTGCGCTTACGTGTCGTTCATCAACACTCACAATTTTGGCTGATTCTTTTCCGTTTCATGGGCTATTACTCATCGATTTGGGGTCCCTGTGCGATTTCCATGGTTTTTGAACTCCAAGATGTGCTTACGTGCACGTCATCAACACTCGTCGTTTTGGCTGATTCGGCGCATCTCATGGGCTATTGCTCACCTTTTTGAGGACCTGGAGTGATTTCCACGATTAATGATCCCCAAGGTGCGTTTTCGTGTAGGTCATCAACACTATCAGTTTTGGCCGATTTTGGCGCGTTTCGTGTACTATTAATAACCATTTTGGGGTCTCGGAGTGATTTCCATGATTGATGAAGCACGGGGTGCATTTACCTATCAGTCATCAACACTCATATTATTGTCCGATTTTGGCCCGTTTCATGGCCTATTACTCACCGTTTTGGGGCCCCGAAGCGATTTTCTTGGGCTATGAACCCCAAGGTGCACTTACGTGCATGACATTAACACTCGCCATTTTGGCCGATTCTGACCCGTTTCATGGACTCTTACTCATCATTTTGGGGTCCCGGAGCAATTTTTATGGTTGCTGAACCCCAAGGTGCGCTTATGTATCGTTCCTGAACACTCATCGTTTTGGCCGATTCTGACCCGTTTCATGGACTATTACTCACGTTTTGGGGGTAAGGAGCAATTTCCATGGTTACTGAACCCCGAGGTGCGCTTACGTGCAGGTCATTAACACTCGGTATTTTGGCCGATTCTGGCCCGTTTCGTGGACTATTATTGACCATTTTGGGGCCCCGGAGGGATTTTTAAGGTTGCTGGAGCCCAAGGTGCACTTATGTGTCGTTGATCAGCACTCGCCATTTTGGCCGATTCTTTCCCGTTTCGTGGGCTATTACTCATCGATTTGGGGTTATGGAGCGATTTTTATGGTTACTGAACCTCAATGTGCGCTTACATGCATGTCATTAACACTCACTATTTTGGCGATTCTGGCCCGTTTCGTGGACTTTAATTCATCATTTTGGGGTTCCGGAGCGATTTTTATGGTTGCTAAACCCCAAGGTGCGCTTGCGTGCGTTCATTGACACTCGCCATTTTGGCCAATTCAGGCGCATTCCATGGGCTATTACTTATCGATTTGGTGTTCTGGAGCGATTTTTATGGTTACTCAATCCCAATGTGCGTTTATGTGCAGGTCCTTAACACTCACAGTTTTGGCCGATTCAGGCCCATTTCGTGCACTATTACTCACCGTTTTTGGGCCCCGAAGCGATTTTTATGGTTGCTGAAGCCCAAGGTACGCTTACGTGTCGTTCAACAACACTCGCCATTCTGGCCGATTCTGGCCCGTTTCATGGGCTAATACTCATCGAATTGGGGTTCCGGAGCGATTTTTATGGTTACTGAACCCCAATGTGCGCTTTCCTGCAGGTCATTAGCACTCACTATTTTGGCCGATTCTGGCCCGTTTCAAGAACTATTACTCACCGTTTTGGGGTCCCGAAGCGATTTTAATGGTTCCTGAACCCCAAGATGCTCTTACGTGTCATTCTTCAACACTCGTAGGTTTGTCCAATTCTGGCCCGTTTCATGGGTTATTACTCACCGTTTTGGGGTCCCGAAGCGATTTTCTTGGTTTATGAACCCCAAGGTGCGCTTACGTGCATGACATGAACACTCGCCGTTTTGGTCGATTATGACCCGTTTTGTGGACTATTACTCACCATTTTTTGTGGTCCCGAAGCGATTTTTATGGTTGCTGAACCCCAAGGTGCGCTTACATATCGTTTATCAACACTCACCGTTTGGCCGATTCTGACCCGTTTCATAGACTATTACTCACCATTTTGGGGTAAGGAGCAATTTCCATGGTTACTGAACCCCGAGGTGCGCTTACGTGCAGGTCATTAACACTCGCTATTTTGGCCGATTCTGGCCCGTTTCGTGGACTATTATTCACCATTTTGGGGCCCAGAGCGATTTATATGGTTGCTGAAGTCCAAGGTGCACTTATGTGTCGTTTATCAACACCTGCCATTTTGGCCGATTCTTGCCCGTTTCATGGGCTATTACTCATCGATTTGGGGTTCCAGAGCGATTTTTATGGTTACTGAACCCCAATGCGCGCTTACGTGCATGTCATTAACACTCGTAGTTTTGGCCGATTCTGGTACGTTTCGTGGACTACTATTCACCATTTTGGGATCCCAGAGCGATTTTTATGGTTGCCAAACGCCGAGGCACGCTTACGTTTGGTTCATCAACACTCGTCGTTTTGGCTGATTCTAGCCCGTTTCATGGGCTATTACTCACCTATTTGGGGTCCCGGAGCGATCTTTTTGGTTACTCAACCCCAAGGTGCGCTTACGTGTCATGGTCATTAACACTCGCAATTTTGGCTGATTCTGGCCCGTTTCATGGACTATCACTCACATTTTGGGGTCCTGGAGCAATTTCCATGGTTGTTGAACCATAAGGTGCGCTTATGTGCACGTCATCAACACTAGTCATTTTGGTTGATTCTGGCCCGTCTCATTGGCTATTGCTCACCATTTTGATGTCCTAGAGCGATTTCGACGATTAATGATCCCGGAGGTGCGTTTACGTGTAGGTCATCAACACTAGCAGTTTATGCCAATTTTGGCGCGTTTCGAGGACTATTACTCACCATTTTGGGGTCTTAGTGCAATTTCCACGATTGATGAACCTCGGGGTGCATTTACCTATCGGTCATCAACAATCCCAGGTTTGGCCGTTTCTGGCCCGTTTCATGGGCTATTACTCACCGTTTTTGGGTCCTGTGGTGATTTCCATCGTTGTTGAACCCTAAGGTGCTGTTATGTGCAGGTCATCAACACTCGCCGTTTTGGCTGATTCTGGCCCGTCTCATTGGCTATTACTCACCATTTTGATGTCCTGGAGCGATTTCCACGAGTAATGGTCCCCAATGTGTGTTTAAGTGTAGGTCATCAACACTAGCAGTTTTAGCCGATTTTGGCGTGTTTCGTGGACTATTACTCACCATTTTGGTGTCTCGGTGCGATTTCCACGATTGATGAACCTCGGGGTGCATTTACCTTAGGTCATCAACACTCGCAGGTTTGGCCGATTCTGGCCCGTTTCGTGACTATTACTCACCGTTTTCGGGTCCCGAAGCGAATTTCTTGGTTGATGAACCTCAAGGAGCGCTTACATGCATGACATTAACAGTCGCCGTTTTGGCCGTTTCTGGCCTGTTTCGTGGACTATTACTCATCCTTTTGGGGTCCCAGAGCGATTTTTATGGTTGTTGAACCCAAAGGTGCGGTTACGTATCATTCATCAACACTCACCGTTTTGGCCGATTCTGACCCGTTTCATGGACTATTACTCACCGTTTTGGGGTAAACAGCAATTTCCATGGTTACTGAACCCCGAGGTGCACTTACGTGCAGGTCATTAACACTCGCTATTTTGGCCTGTTCTAGCCCTTTTCATGGACTATTACTCACCATGTTGGGGTCCGAGTGTGATTTTTATTGTTGCTGAAGCCCAAGGTGCGCTTACATGTCTTTCATCAACACTCGCCATTTTGGTCGATTCTGGCCCGTTTCATGGGCTAATACTCATCGATTTGGGGTTCAAGAGCGATTTTTATGGTTACTGAACCTCAATGTGCGCTTATGTGCAGGTCATTAACACTCATAGTTTTGGCCGATTCAAGCCCATTTCATGCACTATTACTCATCGTTTTGGGGCCCTGAAGTGATTTTTATGGTTTCTGAAGCCCAAGGTGCGCTTACATGTCGTTCAACAACACTCGCCATTTTTACCAATTCTAGCCCGTTTCATGGGCTAATACTCATCGATTTGGGGTTCTGGAGCGATTTTTATGGTTACTGAACCCCAATGTGCGCTTACGTGGGGGTCATTAGCACTCGCCATTTGGCCGATTCTGGCCCGTTTCGTGAACTATTACTTACCGTTTTGGGGTCCCGAAGCGATTTTAATGGTTGCTGAACCCCAAGGTGCTCTAACGTGTCATTCTTCAACACTCGTAGGTTTGTACGATTTTGGCCCGTTTCGTGGACTATTACTCACCGTTTTGGGGTCCCGAAGCGATTTTCTTGGTATATGAACCCCAAGGTGTGCTTACGTGCATGACATAAACACTCGCCGTTTTGGTTGATTCTAACCCGTTTTGTGGACTTTTACTCACCGTTTTGGGGTCTCGGTGTGATTTTTATGGTTGCTGAACCCCAAGGTGCGCTTACCTACCATTTTGGTGTCTCGATGCAATTTCCACGATTGATGAACCTCTGCTGCATTTACCTATCGGTCATCAACACTCATTGGTTTGGCCGATTCTGGCCCGTTTCATGGGCTATTACTCACCGTTTTGGGGTCCTGGAGTGATTTCCAAGGTTGTTGAACCCTAAGGTGCGCTTATGTGCACGTCATCAACACTAGTCGTTTTAGTTGATTCAGGCCCGTCTCATTGGCTATTGCTCACCATTTTGATGTCCTGGAGCGATTTCCACGATTAATGATCCCCGAGGTGCGTTTACGTGTAGGTCATCAACACTAGCAGTTTATGCAGATTTTGGCGCGTTTCGGGGACTATTACTTACCATTTTGGGGTCTCGGTGTGATTTCCACGATTGATGAACCTCGGGGTGCATTTACCTATCGGTCATTAACACTCCCAGGTTTGGCCGTTTCTGGCCCGTTTCATGGGCTATTACTCATCGTTTTGGGGTCCTGGGACGATTTCCATGGTTGTTGAACCCTAAGGTGCGCTTATGTGCAGGTCATCAACACTTGTTGTTTTGGTTGATTCTGGCTCGTCTCATCGGCTATTTCTCAGCATTTTGAGGTCCTATAGCGATTTCCACGATTAATGATCCCTGAGGTGCGTTTACGTGTAGGTCATCAACAGTACCAGTTTTTGCCGATTTAGGCACGTTTCGTGGACTGTTACTCACCATTTTGGGGTCTCGGTGCGATTTCCACGATTTATGAACCTCGGGGTGCATTTACCTATCGGTCATCAACACTCACAAGGTTGGCCGATTCTGGCCCATTTCATGGGCTATTACCCACCGTTTTGGGGTCGTGGAGCAATTTCCATGGTTGTTGAAGCCTAAGGTGCACTTATGTGCACGTGATCAACACTAGCAGTTTTAGTTGATTCTGGCCCATCTCATTGGCTATTGCTCACCATTTTGATGTCCTGGAGGGATTTCCATGATTAATGATCCCCGAGGTGCGTCTACGTGTAGGTCATCAAAACTAGCAGTTTTGGCCGATTTTTGCGCGTTTCGAGGACTATTACTCACCATTTTGGGGTCTCGGAGCGATTTCCACGATTGATGAACCTCGGGGTGCATTTACCTATCGGTCATCAACACTCCCAGGTTTGGCTATTTCTGGCCTATTTCATGGACTATTACTCACCGTTTTGGGGTCCTGGGGCGATTTCCATGGTTCTTTAACCGTAAGGTGCACTTATGTGCAGGTCATCAACACCCGCCGTTTTGGTTGATTCTGGCCCATCTCATTGGCTATTGCTTACCATTTTGAGGTTCTATAGCGATTTCTATGATTAATGATTCCCGAGATGCGTTTTCGTGTAGGTCATCAACACTAACAGTTTTGGCCGATTTTGGCGCGTTTTGTGGACTGTTACTCACCATTTTGGGATCTCGGTGCGATTTCCACAATTGATGAACCTCGGGGTGCATTTACCTATCGGTCATCAACACTCACAGGTTTGGCCGTTTCTAGCCCGTTTCATGGGCTATTACTCACCGTTTTGGGGTCCTGGGGCAATTTCCATGTTTGTTGAACCCTAAGGTGCGCTTATGTGCAGGTCATCAACACTAGTCGTTTTGGTTGATTTTGGCCCGTCTCATTGGCTATTGCTCACCATTTTGAGGTCCTATAGCGATTTCCACAATTAATGATCCCCGAGGTGCGTTTACGTGTAGGTGATCAACACTTGCAGTTTATGCCAATTTTGGCGCGTTTTGTGGACTGTTACTCACCATTTTGGGATCTCGGTGCGATTTTCACGATTGATGAACCTCGGGGTGCATTTACCAATTGGTTATCAACACTCCCAGGTTTGGCCATTTCTGGCCAGTTTCATAGGCTATTACTCACCATTTTGGGGTCCTGGGGCGATATCCTTGGTTGTTGAACCCTAAGGTGCGCTTATGTGCAGGTCATCAACACTCGCCGTTTTGGTTGATTCTGGCCCGTCTCATTGGCTATTGCTCACCATTTTGAGGTCCTATAGCGACTTCCACGATTAATGATCCCCGAGATGCGTTTACGTGTAGGTCATCAACACTAGTAGTTTTGGCCGATTTTGGCGCGTTTTGTGGACTGTTACTCACCATTTTGGGATCTCGGTGTGATTTCCACGATGGATGAACCTCGGGGTGCATTTACCTATCGGTCATGAACACTCGCAGCTTTGGCCGTTTCTGGCCCATTTCATGGGCTATTACTCACCGTTTTGGGGTTCTGGTGCGATTTGCATGGTTGTTGAACCCTAAGGTGCGCTTATGTGCAGGTTATGAACACTCTTTGTTTTGGTTGATTCTGGCCCGTCTCATTGGCTATTGCGCACCATTTTGAGGTCCTAGAGCGATTTCCACGATTAACGATCCCCGATGAATGTTTACGTGTAGGTCATCAACACTAGCAGTTTTAGCCGATTTTGGCGCGTTTCGTGGATTATTACTCACCATTTTGGTGTCTCGGTGCGATTTCCAGGATTGATGAACCTCGGGGTGCATTTACCTATCGGTCATCAACACTCGCAGGTTTGGCCGATTCTGGCCCGTTTCGTGGACTATTACTCACCGTTTTGGGGTCCCTAAGCGAATTTCTTGGTTGATGAACCTCAAGGAGCACTTACATGCATGATATTAACATTCGCCGTTTTGGCCGTTTCTGGCCTGTTTCGTGGACTATTACTCATCGTTTTGGGGTCCCAGAGCTATTTTTATGGTTGCTGAACCCAAAGGTGCGCTTACGTATCATTCATCAACACTCACCGTTTTGGCCGATTCTGACCCATTTCATGGACTATTACTCAACGTTTTGGGGTAATCAGGAATTTCCATGGTTACTGAACCCCGAGGTGCACTTACGTGCAGGTCATTAACACTCGCTATTTTGGTCGATTCCGGGCCTTCTCGTGGACTATTACTCACCATTTTGGGGTCTGAGTGTGATTTTTATTGTTGCTGAAGCCCAAGGTGCGCTTACGTGTCGTTCATCAACACTCGCCATTTTGGTCGATTCTGGCCCGTTTCATGGGCTATTACTCATCGATTTGGGGTTCGGGAGCGATACTTATGGTTACTGAACCTCAATGTGCGCTTATGTGCAGGTCATTAACACTCATAGTTTTGGACGATTCAGGCCCATTTCATGCACTATTACTAACCGTTTTGGGGTCCTGAAGCGATTTTTATGGTTGCTGAAGCCCAAGGTGCGCTTATGTGTCGTTCCACAACACTCGCCATTTTGGCCGATTCTGGCCCGTTTCATGGGCTAATACTCATTGATTTGGGGTTCTGGAGCGATTTTTATGGTTACTGAACCCCAATGTGCACTTACGTGGAGGTCATTAGCACTCGCCATTTTGGCCGATTCTAGCCTGTTTCGTGAACTAATACTCACCGTTTTGGGGTCCCGAAGCGATTTTAATGGTTGCTGAACCCCAAGGTGCTGTTACGTGTCATTCTTAACTACTCGTAGGTTTGTCTGATTCTGGCCCGTTTCATGGACTATTACTCACCGTTTTGGGGTCCCGAAGCAAGTTTCTTGGTTTATGAACCCCAAGGTGCGCTTACGTGCATGACATTAACACTCGCCGTTTTGGTCGATTCTGACCCGTTTTGTGGACTATTACTCACCGTTTTGTGGTCCGGGAGTGATTTTTATGGTTGCTGAACCCCAAGGTGCGCTTACGTATCGTTCATCAACACTCCTGTTTTGGCTTATTCTGACCCGTTTCATAGACTATTACTCACCGTTTTGGTGTAAGGAGCAATTTCCATGGTTATTGAACCCCGAGTGTGCTTACGTGCAGGTCATTAACACTCGCTCTTTTGGCCGATTCTGGCCCGTTTTGTGCACTATTATTCACCATTTTGGGGCCCCGGAGTGATTTTTATTGTTGCTGAAGTCCAAGGTGCGCTTATGTGTCGTTCATCAACACTCACCATTTTGGCCGATTTCTTGCCCGTTTCATGGGCTATTACTCATTGATTTGGGGTTCCAGAGCGATTTTTATGGTTACTGAACCCTAATGTGCGCTTACGTGCAGGTCATTAACACTCACCGTTTTGGCGTCCAGAGAGATTTTTATGGTTCATCAACACTCGCAATTTTGGCCGATTTGATGAACCTCGGGGTGCATTTACTTATCGGTCATCAACACTCGCAGGTTTGGCCGATTCTGGCCCGTTTCACGCACTATTACTCACCGTTTTTGGGTCCCGAAGCGAATTTCTTGGTTGATGAACCTCAAGGAGCGCTTACATGCATGACATTAACACACACCATTTTGGCCGTTTCTGGCATGTTTCATGGACTATTACTCATCATTTTGGGGTCCCAGAGCGATTTTTATGGTTGCCGAACCCAAAGGTGCACTTACGTGTCATTCCTCAACACTCATCGTTTTGGCCGATTCTGACCTGTTTCACGGACTATTACTCACGTTTTGGTGTAAGGAGCAATTTCCATGGTTACTGAACCCCGAGTGCACTTACGTGCAGGTCATTAAGACTCGCTATTTTGGCCAATTCTGGCCTTTTTCGTGGACTATTACTCACCATTTTGGGGTCCCAGTATGATTTTTATGGTTGTTGAAGCCCAAGGTGCGCTTACGTGTCGTTCATCAACACTCACCATTTTGGCCGATTTCTTGCCCGTTTCATGGGCTATTACTCATCGATTTGGGGTTCAAGAGCGATTTTTAAGGTTACTAAACCCCAATATGCGCTTACGTGCACGTCATTAACACTCGCAATCTTGGCCGATTCTAGCCCGTTTCGTGGACTATTACTCACCGTTTTGCGGTCCAGAAGCAATTTTAATGGTTGCTGAACCCCAAGATGTGCTCACATGTCATTCATCAACAATCGCCGTTGTGCCTGATTCTGGCCCGTTTCATGGGCTATTACTCACCGATTTGGGGTCCTGGTGCAATTTCCATGGTTTTTGAACTCGGAGATGCAATTACATGCAGGTTATCAACACTCGCTGTTTTGGCTTATTCTGGCTAGTTTCGTGGACTATTCTGACCATTTTATGGTCCCGGAGCAATTTTTAAGATTGCTAAACACCAAAGTGTGCTTATGTATCATTCATCAACACTCGCCATTTTGGCCGATTCTAGCCAGTTTCATGGGCTATTACTCACCGATTTAGGGTCCCGGAGCGATTTTTATGGTTATTGAACCCCAAGGTGCGCTTACCTGTTGGTCATCATAACTCACCGTTTTGGCCGATTCTGGCCCATTTCATGGTCTATTACTCATTGTTTTGGGGTGCCGGTGCTATTTCCATGGTCTTTGAAATCCAAGATGCGATTACATGCAGGTCATCAACACTCGCCGTTTTGGCTGATACTGGCTCGTCTCGTGGACTATTACACTCCATTTTGGGGTCCCGGAGCGATATTTATGGTTGCTAAACCCTAAGGTGCGCTTACGTATGGTTCATCAACACTCACCGTTTTGACTGATTGTAGCCCGTTTCATGCGCAATTATTCACCTATCTGGTGTCCCGGAGCGATCTTTATGGTTACTGAACCACAAGGTGTGCTTACGTGTCATCGTCATTAACACTCGCAATTTTGGCCGATTTTGGCCCGTTTCATGGACTATTACTCACAGTTTTGGTGTCTTGGAGCGATTTCCACGATTGACAATCCCCAGGGTGCGCTTACGTGTCATTGTTCAACACTCACCGTTTTGGGGTCCCGGTGAGATTTCCATGGTTTTTGGTCTCCAAGGTGCGATTACGTGGATGTCATCAACACTCACCGTTTTGGCTGATTCTGGCCCGTTTCATGGACCATTTTGGGGTCCCAGAGAGATTTTTATGATTGCTAAACCCCAAGGTGTGCTTACGTATTGTTCATCAACACCCGCCATTTTGGCTGATTCTAGCCCGTTCCATGGGTTATTACTCACAATTTTGGGGTCCTTGTGCGATTTCCATGGTTGTAGAACTCCAAGGTGCTATTACATGCACGTCATCAACACTTGCCATTTTTGCTGATTCGGCCCGTCTCATGGGCTATTGGTCACCTTTTTGAGGACCTGGAGCGATTTCCACGATTAATGATCCCCGATGTGCGTTTACGTGTAGATCATCAACACTAGCAGTTTTGGCCTATTTTGGCGCGTTTCGTGGACTATTAGTCACCATTTTGGGGTCTCAGAGTGATTTCCATGATTGATGAACCTCGGGGTGCATTTACCTATCAGTCATCAACACTCGTAGGTTTGTCCGATTCTGGCCTGTTTCGTGGACTATTACTCACCGTTCTGGGTCCCAAAGCAATTTTCCTGGTTTACGAACCCCAAGGTGCGCTTACATGCATGACATTAACACTCGGTTTTGGCCGATTCTGACCCATTTTGGGGTCCCGGAGCAATTTTTATTGTTGCTAAACCCCAAGGTGCGCTTACGTATCGTTCATCAACACTCACCGTTTTGGACGATTCTGACCCGTTTCATGGACTATTACTCACCGTTTTGTGGTAAGGAGCAATTTCCATGGTTACTGAACCCCGAGGTGCGCTTACGTGGAGGTCATTAACACTCGCTATTTTGGCCGATTCTGGCCCGTTTCATGGACTATTATTCACCTTCTTGATTCCCAGAGCGATTTTTATGCTTGCTGAAGCCCAAGGTGCGCTTACGTGTCGTTCATCAACACTCGCCATTTTGGCCGATTCTTGCCCGTTTCATGGGGTATTACTCATCGATTTGGGGTTCCGGAGTGATTTTTATGGTTACTGAACCCCAATGTGCGCTGATGTGCAGGTCATTAACACTCACAGTTTTGGCCGATTCAGGCCCATTTCGTGCACTATTACTCACCGTTTTGGGGTCCCGAAGTGATTTTTATGGTTGCTGAAGCGCAAGGTGCGCTTACGTGTCGTTCAACAACACTCGCCATCTTGGCCGATTCTGGCCCGTTTCATGGGCTAATGCTCATCAATTTGGGGTTCCGGAGCGATTTTTATGGTTACTGAACCCCAATGTGCGCTTATGTGGAGGTCATTAGCACTTATCATTTTGGCCGATTCTGGCCCGTTTCATGAACTATTACTTACCGTTTTGGGGTCCTGAAATGATTTTAATGGTTGCTGAATCCCAAGATGTGCTTATGTGTCATTTTTCAACACTCGCCGTTTTGCCCGATCCTGGCCTGTCTCATGGGCTATTACTCATCGTTTTGGGGTCCCAATGTGATTTCCATAGTTTTTGAACGCCAAGGTGCGATTACGTGCATGTCATCAAGACTCACCGTTTTGGCTAATTCTGCCCCATTTTGTGGACCATTTTGGGGTCCCGGAGCAATTTTGATGATTGCTAAACCCCAAGGTGTGCTTACGTATCGTTCATCAACACTCGCCGTTTTGGCCGATTCTAGCCCGCTTCATGGGTTATTACTCACATTTTTGTGGTCCCTGTGCGATTTCCATGGTTGTAGAACTCCAAGGAGCTATTACGTGCACGTGATCAACACTGGCCGTTTTGGCTGATTCGGCCCGTCTCATGGGTTATTGTTCACCTTTTTGAGGACCTGGAGCGATTTCCACGATTAATGATCCCCGAGGTGCACTTACGTGTAGGTCATCAACACTAGCAGTTTTGGCCGATTTTGGCGCGTTTCGAGGACTATTAGTCACCATTTTGGGGTCTCGGAGTGATTTCCATGATTGATGAACCTCGGGGTGCATTTACCTATCAGTCATCACACTCGTAGGTTTGTCCGATTCTGGCCTGTTTCGTGGACTATTACTCACCGTTTTGGGGTCCCAAAGCAATTTTCTTGGTTTACGAACCCCAAGGTGCGCTTACATGCATGACATTAACACTCGGTTTTGGCCGATTCTGACCTGTTGCGTGGACTGTCGGGGATATACCCCGCAGTATGACCCGACCGGAAGTATGACCCGGCCGGGCTTGGCGTTTTCATTGGTAACCCACCGGAGGACTCCCGACTCACGAGTATGGCGGCTCACTGGTCTAACAACTCACGAGCCTGGAGACTCACGGATGGCCCTAACGGCGGGTCAGATAGAAGACTAGGCCCAAGGCCCAAAAGGCCGGCTCATCTTATGATGGGCCGGTTTATGATGAAAGGCATAAGGAGTTTTCCCTTAAGGGGGCAGACAAGGATTCCAATTGTAATAGACTAGTCCTAATCCTAATAGGACTCTACATGTAACCCGCCCCTTTAACTTATATAAGGAGGGGCAGGGCACCCCAAGAGGGACAAAAAAGAAATAATCTCTAGGGCTAGACCCAACAAGAAGAGAGCCGGAGATACGTTGTCTCCCTCATGAGCATAATGAGACCTAGCCACAAACATCATGTAGGGCTATTACCTGATGACGTTTCCCGGGGCCCGAAGCTGTCTAAATCTTTGTCTTGTGTGTTGATCCGCCTCGCGTCTCTCATACCAATCAACCCTTCTCAAGCTACCACATAGATGCGTTGGCCTCGTGACTAAGTCCTGACACTAAAGACATCTGTCATGACAATTCCACGACAGTTGGCGCCCACCATGGGGCCTGCATACGGTGGTGTTGAGTTCTTGGAGGTAGCTCTTTAGGGATCGAGAAGCTCACAATATGCTGGATGAAGAAGAGCCGGCATAGAGCAATCGCGCAGGGTAACTCGGCATGGTACAACCTTAAGAAGATCCGGCTAATTCAGTAGTCAACTGCAAAAAATCATGGGCGTTGAGGGAGTTCCGGACTAGGGGGTGTCTGGATAGCCGAACTATCATCATCGGCCGGACTCCAAGACTATGAAGATACAAGATTGAAGACTTCGTCCCGTGTCCGGATGGGACTTTCCTTGGCGTGGAAGGAAAGCTTGGCGATACGGATATGTAGATTTCCTACCATTGTAACCGACTCTGTGTAACCCTAGCCCTCCCCGGTGTCTATATAAACTGGATGGATTTAGTCCATAGGACGAACAACAATCATACCATAGGCTAGCTTCTAGAGTTTAGCCTCCTTAATCTTGTGGTAGATCCACTCTTGTAACACACATCATCAATATTAATCAAGCAGGACGTAGGGTTTTACCTCCATCAAGAGGGCCCGAACCTGGGTAAAACATCGTGTCCCTTGTCTCCTGTTACCATCCGCCTAGACGAACAGTTCGGGACCCCCTACCCGAGATCCACCAGTTTTGACACCGACATTGGTGCTTTCATTGAGAGTTCCTCTGTGTCGTCACCGATAGGCTCGGTGGCTTCTTCGACCATCGTCAACGACGCAGTCCAGGGTGAGACCTTTCTCCCCGAACAGATCTTCGTATTCGGCGGCTTCGCACTGCGGGCCAATTCGCTTGGCCGTCTCGAGCTGATTGAAAGCTACGCCCCTGGCCGTCAGGTCAGATTTGGAAGTTTGAACTTCACGGCTGACATCCACAGGGACTTGATCCTCGATGGGATCCGAGCCACAGCCGAGCGTGCCGCACTGTCACGGTGAGCATGATTTAGCTCTGCAGCCGGACAATACCCTGGAGGCCGCACTCGAACCCGCACCGATCTTCAATTCGGAGCCGGCTGCGCAGATCAAGGACGGATGGCTAGACACCGCCTCGGGAGCTGCAACCTCCACGGTGATAGAGCCGAACACTGACGTTGTCCCTCATAGAGCTCGTGACTCCGAGGTGCCGGACTCCTCGCCGGACTCCGAACCTCCCATGCCTCCTCTGATCGAATCCGATTGGGCGTCGATCATGGAGTTCACAGCAGCGGACATCTTTCAACACTCACCTTTCGGCGACATCTTGAGTTCGCTAAAGTATCTCTCGTTATCAGGAGAGCCCTAGCCGGACTACGGCCAGGACGGTTGGGATGCGAACGACGAAGAAATTCAAAGCCTACCCACCAGCCACTTGGTAGCTGCTGTCGACGATCTAACCGACATGCTAGACTATGACTCTGAAGACATCGACGGTATGGACGACGATGCCGGAGACGAACAAGAACCAGCGCCGACCGGGCACTGGAAAGCCACCTCATCATATGACATATACATGGTGGATATCCCAAAGGATGGGAATGGCGAAGGAATAGAGGAGGATGACCCCTCCAAGAAACAGCCCAAGCGCCGGCGTCAGCGGCCCCGCTCTAAATCCCGCCACAGCAAGAATGAAGATTCTGGCACCGGAGATAATAATACACCGGACAGTGCCGAAGACAACCCACTCCAGCAAGATCCAGCGCAGGAGGATGGAGACGCCAGCCCTCATGAGAGAGCGGCAGAAGAAGAGGTAGAGGATTATATGCCTCCCTCTGGAGACGAAGCAAGCCTCGACGACGATGAATTCGTCGTGCCTGAGGATCCCGTCGAACAAGAGCGTTTTAAACGCAGGCTTATGGCCACGGCGAACAGCCTCAAGAAAAAAGCAGCAACAGCTTAGAGCTGATCAAGATCTGCTAGCCGACAGATGGACTGAAGCCCTCGCGGCCGAAGAGCATGAGCTCGAACGCCCCTTCAAAAGCTATCCTAAACGCAAGCTGCTCCCCCGATTAGAGGAGGAAGCATATGAACCCGCATCACCAGGAGACAATACGGCTGACCGACCACCCCGTGGTCGCGACAAAGAGGCCTCTAGGCCCTTCATTAGACCCATACCCCGGCATCGCTCGAAAAGCACAAGGCCACAGGGGAATGCTCCGGACTTGCGAGACATATTGGAGGATAAGGCAAGACAATCAAGATCGATCTATGGATCGCGTGGGCGCCCCACGGTACGTGACGACAACCGTTGCGCCGGACACAGTAAGTCCGGCCGGGCCGAACGAAACAGACAAAGCTCTTTTGAGCTCCGTCATGATAGCGCCCAGTACAGAGGCGCTGCACACCCACTATGCTTCACAGATGAAGTAATGGATCATCAAATCCACGAAGGGTTTAAACCCGTGAATATCGAATCTTACGATGGCACAACAGACCCCACGGTTTGGATCGAAGACTATTTTCTTCACATCCACATGGCCCACGGTGACGATCTTCACGCCATCAAATATCTCCCCCTCAAGCTTAAAGGACCAGCCCGGCATTGGCTTAACAGCTTGCCAGCAGAGTCAATTGGGAGTTGGGAAGACCTGGAAGCCGCATTCCTCGATAATTTCCAAGGCACGTATGTGCGACCACCAGATACTGATGACCTAAGCCACACAATTCAGCAGCCAGACGAATCGGCCAGACAATTCTGGACACGGTTCTTAACCAAGAAAAACCAAATCGTTGACTGTCCGGATGCGGAGGCCCTCGCAGCCTTCAAGCATAACATCCGCGACGAGTGGCTTGCCCGGCACCTGGGACAGGAAAAGCCGAAATCCATGGCAGCCCTTACATCACTCATGACCCGCTTTTGCGCGGGTGAGGACAGCTGGCTAGCACGCAGCAACAACCTCAGCAAAAATTTTGGCAGTCCGGATTTCAAGGACCTGAATGGCAGGTCGCGTCGTAACAAAAGCAAATGCCACATCAACAGCGACAATAGTGAGGATACGGCAGTCAATGCCGGATTCAGAGGCTCTAAACCCGGTCAGCGGAAAAAGCCATTCAAAAGAACTGCTCTGGGTCCGTCCAATTTGGACCGAATTCTCGACCGCTTGTGCCAGATACACGGCACCCCCGAAAAGCCAGCTAACCACACCAATAGGGACTGTTGGGTATTCAAGCAGGCAGGCAAGTTAATTGCCAAAACAATGACAAGGGGCTGCATAGCGATGACGAGGAAGAGACTCGACCGCCGAACAATAGAGGACAGAAGGGTTTCCCCCCACAGGTGCGGACGGTGAACATGATATACGCAACACACATACCCAAAAGGGAGCGGAAGCGTGCACTCAGGGATGTATACGCGATGGAGCCAGTCGCCCCGAAGTTCAATCCATGGTCCTCCTGCCCGATCACTTTTGACCGAAGGGACCACCCCACCAGCATCCGCCATGGAGGATTCGCCGCACTGGTCTTAGACCCAATCGTCGATGGATTTCACCTCACCAGAGTCCTGATGGACGGCGGCAGCAGCCTGAACCTGCTTTATCAGGATACAGTGTGCAAAATGGGCATAGACCCCTCAAGGATTAAACCTACCAAGACGACCTTTAAAGGCGTCATACCAGGTGTAGAAGCCAATTGTACAGGCTCAGTTACACTGGAAGTGGTCTTCGGATCCCTGGATAACTTCCGAAGCGAGGAGTTAATCTTCGACATAGTCCCGTTCCACAGCGGCTATCATGCCTTGCTCGGACGTACCGCGTTTGCAAAGTTCAATGCGGTGCCGCACTATGCATACCTCAAGCTCAAGATGCCAGGCCCTCGAGGAGTCATCACGATCAACAGATACACTGAACATTCTCTCCGAACGGAGGAACATACAGCGGCTCTCGCTGTAGAAGTACAATGCAGCCTCTTAAGGCAATTCTCGAGTCCGGCCGTTAAGCGGCCGGACATAGCTAAGCGCGTCCAGAGTAACCTACAACAAGACCACCTGGCACATTCCGAGCACGCGTAGCAGTGCGGCCCCAACCCCAGCCCCTGCAAAACGTCAAAACAGGGCCTTCGCGTACACCATTACGCTCTGAAGATACCATGGGCATGGGGAGAGGGGCATGACCACGATAAGCCCATACTGTGGCTCAACCACACCAGGGGCTCTCAAGTGTGTCGTCCTTTTTTTTCTTTTTACCTTTTATTTTTTACCCACAGGACTCCGTTCGTCAGAGGCCCTGTCCGGCAACAGACCTGCCGAACTCACGATGCAACAGCCAGGGAAGGATAAAGGCTACAACGAATATACAGGTGGTCTCCATTACAAGCATTTTTATACACCAGTCCGCAGCCTACCCCTGGAGGGGGACATGTTTAACAGTCCCATCCCTTGATTATCGCACTATTTGTATCGGTCTGCATTCATAGCAGCACTTATTGAATAAAACAATGCAATAGCTTTTTGCTTATAATTGCATTTCTTTTTCATACATATGTTCATTTACGACATGTCGCATCCGTACACTTTGGTATGGTTAAAACACACCAGGGGCTTATGGTTCCCGCATCATGGTGTGATAAGTCCGAACACTTTCACAAGTGCGGCACCCCGAACTTATAGCATTATATGCATCGGCTTCGAATCATGTCTTGGGTCAATAGTTGGGTTTGCCCGGCTCCCATGTTTTGGTACCTTACGTTCCATTGTATCGGCTAAGGTAGCACTGGGAGAACCACTGCGATTGCGCCCCAGTTGAGCTGGGTTACGCCTCAGTGGAGAAAGCTAAAACTGACCGTCATGATGAGGCGAGAGCCGGTCGCTGTTCGAGAGGTTTTTGCGAGTCCTTAAAGACTTATGCCGCTTAGAGCGAGGAGCTGGATCTTGTCCGGCCCTGGCATGGATAGCGCCCCAAATTCGGCCTTTCGAAGACTAAGGGCTTCACCGAAATTTAAAGTTATAGAATTCTATGGCTAAGTGAGAGTGTTCAAGCATTATAAGTCCGGTTGCCTTGTTTGCTGTGTTGAGCGCCTCCCTAGATGGACCCAAAAATGGGAGCAAGAGTGCTCAAGTTTATCCCGAACACCCCAGCACTCGCGGCATGGGGGCTGAAGCCGACGACTTGCCATCTCTCAGATTTGATAAACAGCCGCACAGAAGGTAATATTTTAAATTAACAAGCGTTGCTTAGCGCATATGAACTAAGTTTTCAGCGCACAGGATAACAAAATGCGAGTCTACTCAAAAATTACATCTTTGGAGCACTCCCCCGCAATAGTGCGGGCGCCCTTCAACACACTCTTGTAATACATCTCGAGCGTGCGATGCTCCTTGCCCTCTGGTGGCGGGTCCGTCACAAGCTTCTAGGCATCCATCTTGCCCCAGTGCACCTTTGCGCGGGCAAGGGCCCGACGGGCACCCTCAATACAGGCGGAGTGCTTGATGACTTTAACCCACGGACACGCATCCACCAGCCGCCGCACCAGGCCGAAATAGCTCCCAGGCATGGCCTCCTTAGGCCACAGCCGAACTATGAGGCCCTTCATGGCCTGTTCGGCCGCCTTGTGGAGCTCGACCAGCTGCTTCAGCTGGTCGCTAAGGGGCACAAGATGTCCGGCCTCAGCATACTGAGACCAGAAGACCTTCTCCGTTGAGCTCCCCTCCTCGGCCCGGTAGAATGTGGCAGCATCGGACACGCTGCGAGGAAGATCTGAGAACGCTCCTGGAGAGCTCTGAATTCGGGTAAGCAACAGGTAATTAACACTCACATGCTTACTTTGCATGAAAAAGGCCTTACCCGCTGCTATTTTCTTCACCGCCTCAATCTCCTGGAGGGCCTTGTAGGCTTCGGCCTTAGCGGCTTTGGCACTCTCAAGAGCCGTTGCAAGCTCAGACTCTCGAGTCTTCGAGTCACGCTCCAGGCTCTCATGTTTTTTCACGAGATCCTGGAGCTCTTGCTATACCTCCGCCACCCGCACCTCCTGCTTCTCTCGCTCGGTGCGCTCCGCGGCCGCATCGCGTTCGGCTGTGGCCACCGCCTCTTTCAGGGTCGCCACCTCATTAGTGGCCGCTGCAATACCCACGTTATCCTTGTCATTCTTTTTGCAACCAAAATCCTTTTCTGTAAGGTACAATTTTAATAAGGTGTTACTCACCTTCCTTGTCCTCGAGCTGCTTCTTGGCACGGCCGAGCTCATTCTCTGACCGCTCGAGATTTTCCTTCAAAGTATTGACCTTCGCAGTCAGTGCGACAGAGGTCAGCAGCACAGCCTGCAATCCCATATTGACATATTTTTTATGACTCCTGCGTATATCTTTTTAGATCCTCAGCCCGACTTTTCTTCCTGAACACCGAACCGAGCATCAGGGGCTACTGTCTATGCGGTACCATTTTATACATATTGAAATTCTTACCTCAAAGCCTGTTAGAAGACTTCTGCAGGCTTCGGTCAGCCCGCTCTTGGCGAGCTACACCTTCTGAATCACCGCACTCATAACAGTGCGGTGTTCCTCTTTGATGGAGGCGCCGTTGAGCGCCTCTAGCAAATTATCCGGCACCTCCGGTTGGACGGAGGCAGCCGGCGTCACGGTCTTGCCCTTCTTGCGAAGGGGTCGCCCGCCGGACTCCGGAGCCACTGTGGGTTCCGGGGCTGAGTCCGGTGCAAAGTCCGGGAGGTTGTCCTGTGACACCTCCGGGGCCTCCGCCTCCTGGTGG
>NC_057807.1:11908503-11968520 GCF_018294505.1 Triticum aestivum
AAGGGAATCCATATCCGACGCACCTAAGGACCCGCTCGACGAAGCGGGAAGATCATCCTTGGGCGGACTGCAGGGTTGTATGCGGCATTAAAAAGACATTATGTGGCGAAAACGAAAAACCTTGAAGTTATTCGGGAGTCCAGATACTTACGATCTCGCCAGGGGATTGGCCCTTGGAGGCCAGTCCTCGTCGTCGTCCTCACTGGCGTTGGCGGAGCAGTCTGGGGGAAGAGTTTTTCCCTTCTTGGACCCCTCGGCCTCCCTTGTTGGGGAGGCCTTCCTTTTCTTCCCTCCCCCCGCTGGGGAAGAGGCTTTCTTCTTCTTCTCCTCGCCTTGGTGGGAGGATTCGGCCTCGGATTCATCATCCGATAGCACCTGAAAACGGGAACTCTTCCGAGTCCCCGTGGCCTTCTTCTTGGCCTTCTTCTCCGGCACCACGTGAGGTGCCAGAGCCAGTAGCCCCGTTAGGCAGGCGTCCGCTGGGTACTCTGGCAATGGGGCCAGACAGATAGTCCGTTCGGCCTTCGCCAGCCAGTCCTGTCAAAGGTAAAGGGAGTTTAGATCCCGCATAGAGTCAAACTATGGAAAACAAGTGGCAAAATCACTTACCTCGTCAGCTGGACACTGCGAGCGGAATCCACGATCTTCGGTAGCGGATGTGGGAGCCTTGGCGCCTTTGAACAGCACCTTCCAGACATCTTCGTACGTAGTGTCGAAGAGCCCACTCAGAGTCTGGTGCTGCGCCGGATCGAACTCCCACATGTTGAAGCCCCGTCGTTGGCACGGGAGAATCCGGCGGATGAGCATGACCTGGACTACGTTGACAAGCTTGAGCTTCTTGTCCACTAGCTTCTGGATACAGGCTTGGAGTCCGGTCAGCTCCTCCGAATCCCCCTAGATCCGGCCACTCTCTTTCCAGGAGGTGAGCCGTGTAGGGATGCCGGATCTGAATTCGGGGGCCACTGCCCAATCAGGGTCACGCGGCTCGGTGATGTAGAACCACCCCGATTGCCACCCCTTAATGGTTTCCACGAAAGTGCCCTCCAGCCACGTAACGTGGGACATCCTGCCCACCATGGCGCCTCCGCACTCCGCTTGGCTGCCCTTCACACCCTTCGGCTTGACACTGAAGGTCTTGAGCCACAAGCCGAAGTGGGGCTGGATGCAGAGGAAGGCCTCGCACACGACGATAAACGCCGAGATGTTGAGGATGAAATTCGGGGCCAGATCATGGAAATCTAGGCCGTAGTAGAACATGAGCCCCCGGACAAAGGGATGAAGTGGGAAGCCCAGTCCGCGGAGGAAATGGGGAAGAAATACTACCCTCTCATGGGGCCTGGGGGTGGGGATGAGCTCTCCCTCATCGGGGAGCCGATGCGCGATGTCGCTGGAGAAATATCCGGCGTCGCGCAACTTCTGGATCTGCCCCTCCGTGACGAAGGAGGCCATCCACTTGCCTCCCGCTCCGGACATAGTTGGAGAAGGTTGAGGTGAGAAGTGCGGACTTGGGCGCTGGAGCTCGAGTTCACGGAGATGGATAAGCCAAGGAGGAAGAAGGCGCAGGTAAAGGGGTTGGATCTTTATCCCCTTATATGGGCGGACAAAAACATGTGTCCCCACCGGCCTGGTAAAACTCGCTTATCTCCCAAGCGTCACAATCAATGGCGCGGTTGGGTTACCCACGTCCGTATTGATGGGAATCCCGGAATAAGGGGAACACGATCTCTGCTTCGACAAGACGTGCGAAGGAAACCGCCTCGCTAATCGCGCGGAGGAGGAACAATAAAAACAATTCGAGTAAAGGCTTGGTAATGGTGTGACGTCACGCCACAAAATACGTCAGCAGATTGAACTTGTGTAATATTATTCTCTCTACGGTGGTACGTGGAATTTATTTTTGCAGAGCTGGACACTATCCTGGTGTTCACAATCTTCTACAAATTATTCAGAGGAAGAACCCGCCTTGCAATGCCGAAGACAACATGCGCGCCAGACTCGTCGTCATTGAAGCCTGGTTCAGGGGCTACTGAGGGAGTTCCGGACTAGGGGGTGTCCGGATAGCCGAACTATCATCATCGGCCGGACTCCAAGACTATGAAGATACAAGATTGAAGACTTCATCCCGTGTCCGGATGGGACTTTCCTTGGCGTGGAAGGCAAGCTTGGCGATACGGATATGTAGATTTCCTACCATTGTAACCGACTCTGTGTAACCGTAGCCCTCTCCGGTGTCTATATAAACCGGATGGCTTTAGTCCATAGGACGAAAAACAATCATACCATAGGCTAGCTTCTAGGGTTTAGCGTCCTTGATCTCGTGGTAGATCCACTCTTGTAACACACATCATCAATATTAATCAAGAAGGACGTAGGGTTTTACCTCCATCAAGAGGGCCCGAACCTGGGTAAAATATCGTGCCCCTTGTCTCCTGTTGGCATCCGCCTAGACGCACAGTTCGGGACCCCCTACCCGAGATCCGCCGGTTTTGACACCAACAAGCGTGAAGAAAATGATTTTTGATCTACGAGAATTGAGATTGAGGAGATTAAGGTTTTGTCTATATGTGCGGCCGCCGGAGTCTACTTTCCGTTAAACAACAGTCATACGGATCAAGTCTCGCGAGGCACGGTCGATTTACTCGGCGGATGTTCAAAAAAAAAATCATCAGCTCAAAATGCTGGACACGAAGAACTAATGTCTCCACAGCACGCATGCCCCGCCGGGTCATCGATCATGAAGCAGAACTAGCCGAAGACCCCACAGGAATCAAATTTCGTTTCTCAAGGAAAATTTGGAGGGTGCACCACGGACTCCCAAAGAAATTCTCCTTTTTTGTGCACAAGAAGACAAGCCAATCTATGCTATACACATGACGTGGAGGAGAGAAAAGCAATGCCACGGTTAATTCATGGCCGGTACTAGTCAGACTCCAATGGTACGTGTTGGGGATATAACTACTGAGTGTAAACCTCCCAGGAGGGGCCGGTTCATGCTCAACCATACTGAAGCTCCTAAAGACAAAGAAGATGGCGCTTTACTGATAAAGCTTAGAGGCCCAGAGCCCAAAGGCGGATTAGGGCCCATAGTGGTAAACCGCCATAGTTGTATAACTTGTGTTGTAAGTTAGGGAGGGAGAGACCGAGCCGACCACTTGTATGAGCCGGCCTCGGGACTCTATAAACCGGCCGTGTGTCACATCCCTAGTTCTGGTATGCTCTGAGCTAGCTAGTCATGTGTTGCATCATGTTTAATTTCTCTTAAACCTGAAATGGGGATTGTTCAAACCCTAGCACCAGATCAATCAAATAGGTTCAACCTAAAATAATCTTCAATGAACCCAAAATGCCTTTGGAAATGTTCATGATTTTTGATAAAGGTGAAAACCTCTGCCAAAAATGATGAGCAAATTTCTTGGCCATTTATGGATTTTTGAATTAACTCATAAAATATTTGAATTTGGGCATTTGAATGCTATAAATAATTTAAATGCTCAAATAATTTTGAAGCTAAATGTGGGTTGTTGCATATATTTCAGAAGGTGCCCACAATTATTTTCAGGATTTTTAGAAATGCTCTGGTATTTTTAATAAAGCCCAAACAATTACAGAAAATTGAAAACAGGAAAAGAGAGAGAGAGAGAGAGTGAGAGAAAGTACCTGGCGCTCACCTGGCAGCCCACTTACCTAGCCAAACCCCTGTAGCCGGCCCAACCCACCACCTGGCCTGTGCCAGTCATCACCTACCTCTGCCAGTAGGCAGAGGAGGGAGACAGCGCACGCACGCGCGAGGCGCCACGCCTCCTCCCTGCTCGCCTGCCTCACCAAGGCGCCCCGAAGCCCCTCCTCGGCGCCACTCTGGACCCCCCTGGACCCCTCTGCTTCTCCCTCGCTCTCTGGATCTCTCTTCCCCTCGCTCCACTGCTTTCTTCCCTGAGCGGAGCTCGCCGTCGCTGCTCATCACCACCGCGGCCACCGAGCCCCCCTTGCCTATCCAGCCTGTCGCCGAGGTCCGCCATGCCCCTAAGCCCCTCTACGACGAAGATGAAGACCCCGGGAGCCCACAGCGTCGCCACGATCACCATCTCCATCCTCTGCCTTGGCGGCCGCCGTCGCACGATTCGCCACTTGCCGGTCGTCCCCGAGCCCGCTAAAACCACCGCCGGCCCCGCTGTGAGCTCCTGCTTCTTTCCCCCATGCTCACCCCTCCATTCCCGTCCCCTAGCTCTATTTCCGATCGCGGCCGAAAGCTTCTCGCTGCCGGCCATGGCGTAGCCGTGGCCATAGCCACGCACCTCACAACGGAGCGCCTCACCGTGCTCAGAAAGCCCCCAAGAGCCCAACACACACACCAGCTCCCCCTCCCGCGCACCACAACGCCAAACCCGCAGGTGCCCGAGCTCCGGCCACCGCGGAAATGCTCGCCGCCATCAACTCCGGCCATCCCAGCTGCTGCCGCCACCACCACTAGATGCGCGAGTCTCCCAGCTCGCTGTAGCCGGAAACCACGAGCAAAACGGTGCCCTGTAGCGCGAACCTGATGCGTCTCCGCCGCGGTTTGTGTCACCGGCGGCTAAACGCCGGCAGGCTGACGTGGGCATCATTAGTGGCTAATGACCCACTAACTAACCCCTCCAGTGACATCGACAGCTGGGCCCCGTGCCTAATTTAACTCCGGGTTTATTTTTCTGTTTAGATTAGTTTATAGCCCAGCGGGACCCACGCGTCAGGGTTGACTTGCTGACGTGGCCGTTGACTGGGCCCACATGTCAGCGGCACTAACCAGCTCCAGTCACTGACCAGCAGGCCCCACTAGTCAGGTTTGACCCGAACAGCCCCTATTGACCTGCTGACATCACAGTGACGCAGTGCTTACACAATAAATCATTTTCTGGATTTAATCTTTTAGGAAATTCCAAAAAATGTTCAAAACTTCTAAAAATCATATAAAATCAGCCATAACTCAGAATGAAATAAATTATATATGAAAAATGATCAGAAAAATCCAATCTATCCATCTGTACCATTTTCATGCATGTTAGAACAACTTATAGCTGCTGTTTAGCACAAATCATATAAATGGCATTTAAACCTTCACATATGGAGTTTGAATTTGAATCCTAGATTCTAACCAACTTCATTTAATCTGGTTGCTAGTTGCATTAGCTCAAACCACAACATATTGCCATGTCACACTCATGCATCATATTGTTGCATTGCATTGATTGTGTTCCTTCTCTGTTGCCGGTGTTTGTCCCCTCTTAGTAGACGTGGTTCCGACGATGAGTTCGATGACACCGATGAAGAGCTATATCATCTTCAGATGTGCCAAGCAAGCAAAAACCCCTTGTTCATTCCGATAAAATCCCACTCTCTCGCTCCTGCTCTCTTTTACTGCATTAGGACAACACCGATTCATCTGTTACTTGCTGCGGTAGCTGAACCCCTTTATCCTTTGCATTACCTGTCATTGCCACAGTAAATAGATGAAACCCACTAGCATGAGTAGGAGTTGTTTGAGCCCTGATGTGCCTACTCATTCATGCTTGTTGTCATGCCTGCTATTGCTTAGAGTTGTGTCAGGTCTGATTCATCGGGGATGAATCGGAGGTGTGTGAACATGTCCTACTGTTGAGAGCTAAGTGTGTGAACACGATTTGGTAAAGCTAGCGGTGAGAGGCCATGTAGGAGTACATGGTGGGTTGTCTCATTGCAGCCATCCTCAGGAACTGAGTTCTGTGTTTGTGATCCATGAACAGTTACTACCATGCATTGGAATGCTTAAGTGCCCCTCTCGACTTATTAATCAACTTGATCTCTATCCAGGAGTTGCAACTAGTTTCTGGTGTTTGTAGGTAGTGTTACTAGTCTACCAAGTGGCACCCGGTACAGGTGGGCTTGGGACAGACTAGGCACAGTGGCCCGATGTACCAAGTGGCACCCGGATGGTGGACTTGGGAACCCTGCACACATTGTTTGGGGCCGTGAGCGACACCCCGGCCGGATCTCCTTGCGGATGGAACCCGAATAGGCAATAAACCTGGACTAGAGACTTGTGTGGTTAGTCAGGTCGTGGCCGACACCCTCGCTGGGCTTCCGCTTGAAGGTTGCCGAGTACATGTCGTGTAAACGGCGGTAAGTGGTGAGAGCGTGTGTGAAGAAGTACACCCCTGCAGGGTTAACATCATCTATTCGAATAGCCATGTCCGCGGAAAAGGACTTCTGGGTTGCCTGTACAGTTCATAGACAAGTGTAAGTGGATACTCTAAAATACGCAAGATAAGCGTGAGTGCTATGGATGGCGTTCTCGTAGGGATACGGCAGCGGATCCATAGTGGTGTATTGATATGGTGAATATGTGGACTCGTGTGCGCCACCTCAAAGAGTTACTTGCAGTCGTAGTTTAGGATAGCCACCGAGTCAAAGCTGGCTTGCTGCAGTTAAACCCCACCATCCCCTTTGTTGATAATGATGCATATGTAGTTAGTTCTGATGTAAGTCTTGCTGGGTACATTTGTACTCACGTTTGCCTATTTTATGTTTTTGCAGAGAGACTTCAGTCTCGCTAGTAGTTCCGCTTGGACTTTGACGTTTATCTTGTTACCTCAGCTATGATCTTGTGCCCTCGGCAGGATCTGGTAGATAGTCAGGCTTCTCATCCTTTTTCATTTGTAGATGTCTATACTCAGACATGTTAAGCTTCCGCTTGTGCTTGACTTGTGTGCTCTGAATGCTGGGTCATGAGACCCATGTTTGTAATATCTCACTCCTCGGAGCCTATTGAATAAATACTTGAGTTGTAGAGTCATGTTGTGATGCCATGTTGTATTTGCACATATCGAGCATATTGTGTGTATGTTATTGAAATGCTTGGTATGTGTGGGATCTGACTATCTAGTTGTTTATCCTTAGTAGCCTCTCTTACCGGGAAATGTCTCCTAGTGTTTCCACTGAGCCATGGTAGCTTGCTACTGCTCCGGAACACTTAGGCTGGCCGGCATGTGTCCTTCTTCGTTCCTGTGTCTGTCCCTATGGGGAAATGTCACGCGATGAATACCGGAGTCCTGTTAGCCCGCTACAGCCCGGTTCACCGGAGTCCTGCTAGCCCAGTGCTACAGCCTGGATTCACTCGCTGATGACCGACACGTTCGATGTTGGGTCATGGATGCCTGTCCCTGTAAGTTTGTGCCACTTTGGGTTTACGACTAGCCATGTCAGCCCGGGCTCCTTATCATATGGATGCTAGCGACACTATCATATACATGGGCCAAAAGACGCAAACGGTCCCGGGCAAAGGTAAGGCTACACCCGTGGGGATACCGTGCGTGAGGCCGCAAAGTGATATGAGGTGTTACATGCTAGATCGATGTGGCATTGAGTCGGGGTCCTGACAGCTTTGGTATCAGAGCTTGACTGCCTGTAGGTTTACCAAGCCAAACTGGTCGAAGTTGAGTCTAGAAATTCTTTAGTTATATAAGGGAATTGATTGTGGGATGGAACGTAAGGCTCTTTTTACTCCTTTACCTTATGCCCTCTGATCTGAGTCATCTTAACTTTCCTACGGGGTTAAGAAACTAGGCTTTCTCCTCTTTCTATTAGGATCACGTGTTGCTAATCCATAGACTTATAAGATTGTTGGATTTAAGCCTCAGTTCAGCTCCTACTACTTCCGTATGTTAACTGTTGATCTCAAAATCTTGATATTGTGATGATCGAGTGGTTATGCCACCCTTTTGTAGGATTCCTCAAATATTTTTGAGCATTTACAGCCGTTATGCTGTCCGAGTCATCCCAGGTTTGTAAATAGTCTGATGCATTTGCAAATCCCTTCTTACCGTTCCGGTGTTCCTTTGGCCAGATTAACCACACCAACTAGTGTGTTGAGGTACTTCATTGCCTCGGTATATATGTTGGAGCTATTATTATGACCCTAGGTGTCTAGAGTACCATCTAGTAATCTAGCCATGGTTTGTGTTCCAGTGTGATGATTCTGGCCATCATTCTCGAAAGCATCCTATGATGCCATTTAGTAGTAGGTATTCCATTCCTGGGTTTTCGAACCGAGATTCACCCTACCTACTTCCTGTTGGTAGTATTTGCTAGTTCCTTTAGGTTGTTAGTAACCTTTGTGATAGTCCTCGAGGTCCGTGGTATTTCCTTCTTCCAAATACCATGAACTACTTATGGCGGAAGTTCTTTGAACCAAAAGATCGCAACCAGAGTGCTCTTGATGAGTTCTCCATTCTATATTGTGACTCTGCCAGCTCTACCTTCTGCATGGGTTATCCGGAAGAAATGTTGAGCTTTGCTTGACATACTAATCTATGCATCCACAACTCAAAAAGATATATGTTCCTTTGAGTTGTCCCTCTTCAGTCATATTCCGACCTTCGTCTATCAATTGATAGTCAGGAGTAATTGTGCATTTGTGTTATCAATGCTTATTATTCCTGTGGTCCGTCAAGCCATTCTATTCTGGAATGACTAGGAGAAACAAACTCCAAAACCTCATCCATATCCAGGATTGGGTCGAAGTAGTTGTATTCCGCAGATCAAATTGCTAACCCAGCTTTTGTTCTGCTCTACCTTGGAGTATTACCATCCTTATATTAAGACTGTCATGAGAATTGTGCTAGCTCTTATGAATTCTTGACGCAGTAATACTTCTTGCCATCATTGTTCATTCCTCGGTTTCCGTGTTATTGTAACCGGAATGCCGACAAGTGAATCGTGGTGTGTGGAATCAATACTGCTAGCAACTCCGTTGCTTGGTAGTTAAATGGACGATAACACCATTCTTAGCGTGTTGATTATTGAATCGTCACCCTAAGGTTGATTGTGCTACCTAGTCCCTATTTCTGGTGCACTCTTCGGTCATCGAGTTAGGATTGTGTCAATCCCTCGCTCTGTTGATCATATCGTCTTGCCCTGAAAAGCAAGATTGTTCTCGAGCTTAATAACATATCGGTGGTTCGTGATTTGCCGAATATCTTCTCGGAAGTATTACCGGGTTGTTTCTTGACTGTTATGTTGAGCTCATGATCATGTTGGTTTTCTTCTAAACAACTCATTCTCCAAGAATCTGTGTTGCATACCCTGAGCTAGTTGGTTAAGCTGAGCAACAACTTGGAGAGTTGGAAGATAAAGCTTGCCTAACTTAGTTCGTTCCAAAGGGATATTCTTGTGTAGTGTGTGTTGAAGAAAGATGATATCTTCATCGATTGGTCCCTGTGATCAGTTGTTGGACCTATTGTCTTATCAATCCTTTGATTTGAGTGTGGGCTATCGTCAAGTCAAATCAAAACCAACGATGTTCGTAATGTTGTCTTACTCATGGTTGATCCCTCGAGCATACACCATTACATCTTTTGGTCTGACCAATGCTATCACCGTGTTCAGATGATGGTGGAAGTCCAGTGATATGGAAATTTTGATAAATTGTTGTTGAGCCCATAGACAACATCCTTATCCTCTCCATGATTTTGTCGGACATCAAGCTGGTGTTGGAAACTTTTGTAAGCATTATTTCGTGATCCATTCATGAACATATGTTTGGATGAAAGGAGTGACTTCCTCTAATTCATGTGCATCTGGAGCAAGTTGCCGCCGTGGATTTGAGAAAGTCAATGTTGCTTCCTCTAGAATCATCCCAAGTCAGTCATGCATACGTGCGAAGTATTCTGTGGTCTGGAGACTTGCAACATTCATTCCATATGTGTCCCGAGCACACCAAGCCACTGATTGATTTGTTCAAGGAGAAGAAGTTCCTTCTTAAGAGCATGCCTTATGCAAGGACTTCGATATCCTCGATGATGGTTCCCCACCTGAACTCGGTAGTGTTTTATTATAAGACTACTATGTGGTCATGCCTGTTTGGGACAGCGCGTTCACATGTGTGTAGCAGAACCATCTCATGTTTTGGAGCTTGCTATCGTAGTTCATTCCTCGAGAATCTCGCAACGTCATCCCGTCGATCTGTGTTGCAAAGTTTCTTTTCAGACATGTTGTCTGAAATATCCTATCACCAACCAGATCTGAATCTCAGGCAGACATGATGGTTGGTACTCTTCCACGATCTGTGATGTAGGCTCTGGCAAGGTTGATGTTTTGGCCGACACACCTAGCCGGAAGATCTATCATTATAGTATCTTGAATGAGAAAATTTACCCATCTTCTCTATAAGGATTTCTTGTGACTTTTCTAGAAGTGTTCCTTATAAATCCTTGCTCTTCCGAAGTCCGACCTATACTGGATGGCCACGTTAATGCTTTAAGTGTGACCCTGGTATGTAGAACATCAAGGAGAACATTAGAAGCGGAGTGTTAAATGTTTCTCGGTCAATCATCCAGATTTTGATCCCTTGGCCTCGCTAAGGTGAAATCTGAGAAAGTGTTATCTTCCTTCGCATCGGCATCCTCCATCACCATTCGTCATGGTAGTATGTTGTGTTGCCAGGATCCTTGACACGGATGTTGGTAAGACCCTGATGAATATGGAAATGCTCAAGTTCTTGAGAGCACGCTCAGTCACTAGATTATATCCCCGATATCCATTGGATTGTGCCTTCCGTTTGCCTATAACTCTAGTTTCCTTTCCAAACTGAGTATGCCACTCTTTCGAACTCTTCCAAATGATGATTTGTGATTTTCCTTAAGCCGGTATAAAGAGTTTCAATGATCTTTGAATCAAAGGTAATTCTTTTTGCCACTTAAGGGGATATTTCCACGAGTCACCTTCCCTAAGGTGACCCGTTATGGTATCATGGCAACTCAACTCCTCGCTACGTAGGCAATCGTTTACCACCCTCTTAAGTGTGGAATTGTTGTCTACCTAGTGGACCCTCGTCATCTTTTTCACTCCATTCCTTTGGATGTTTGCTACGCATCTCAACTCGAGAGATGTTATTACGTCTCACTTCATGAGTTGGTCATGAGTCGCTCGATGGAGATCGATTCCTGTAGAGTATCTTCTGTCGTCATCGTGTTGGATAAAGATCTCCAAAGCAAAGACATCAAGATCAATTAGAAGCATTGAATCAACATCTTTGAGAAGAGCAATTGGATCATGAAGATTGTGTTAGTTTGTGTCCCCTTTGTCTTCTTACCTCACATCTTGAATCTCGGGACGAGATTCTTGTTTAGTGGGGGTGAGTTGTTACATCCCTAGTTCTGGTATGCTCTGAGCTAGCTAGTCATGTGTTGCATCATGTTTAATTTCTCTTAAACCTGAAATGGGGATTGTTCAAACCCTAGCACCAGATCAATCAAATAGGTTCAACCTAAAATAATATTCAATGAACCCAAAATGCCTTTGGAAATGTTCATGATTTTTGATAAAGGTGAAAACCTCTGCCAAAAATGATGAGCATATTTCTTGGCCATTTATGGATTTTTGAATTAACTCATAAAGTACTTGAATTTGGGCATTTGAATGCTATAAATAATTTAAATGCTCAAATAATTCTGAAACTAAATGTGGGCTGTTCCATATATTTCAGAAGGTGCCCACAATTATTTTCAGGATTTTTAGAAGTGCTCTGGTATTTTTAATAAAGCCCAAACAATTACAGAAAATAGAAAACAAGAAAAGAGAGAGAGAGAGTGAGAGAAAGTACCTGGCGCTCACCTGGCAGCCCACTTACCTAGCCAAACCCCTGTAGCCGGCCCAGCCCACCACCTGGCCTGTGCTAGTCATCACCTACCTCTGCCAGTAGGCAGAGGAGGGAGACAGCGCACGCACGCGCGAGGCGCCACGCCTCCTCCCTGCTCGCCTACCTCACCAAGGCGCCTCGAAGCCCCTCCTCGGCGCCATTCTGGACCCCCCTGGACCCCCTCTGCTTCTCCCTTGCTCTCTGGATCTCTCTTCCCCTCGCTCCTCTGCTTTCTTCCCCGAGCGGAGCTCGCCGTCACTGCTCGTCACCACCGCGGCCACCGAGCCCCCCTTGCCTATCCAGCCTGTCGCCGAGGTCCGCCATGCCCCTAAGCCCCTCTATGACGAAGATGAAGACCCCGGGAGCCCCACAGCGTCGCCACCATCACCATCTCCATCCTCTGCCTTGGCGGCCGCCGTTGCACGATTCGCCGCTTGCCGGTCGTCCCCGAGCCCGCTGAAACCACCGTCGGCCCCGCTGTGAGCTCCTGCTTCTTTCCCCCATGCTCACCCCTCCATTCCCGTCCCCTAGCTCTATTTCCCATCGCGGCCGAAAGCTTCTCGCCGCCGGCCATGGCGTAGCCGTGGCCATAGCCGCGCACCTCACAACGGAGCGCCTCACCGTGCTCAGAAAGCCCCCAAGAGCCCAACACACACACCAGCTCCCCCTCCCGCGCACCACAACGCCAAACCCGGAGGTGCCTGAGCTCCGGCCGCCGTGGAAATGCTCGCCTCCGTCAACTCCGGCCATCCCAGCTGCTGCCGCCACCACCACTAGATGCGCGAGTCTCTCAGCTTGATGTAGCCGCAAACCACGAGCAAAACGGTGCCCTGTAGCGCGAACCCTATGCGTCTCCGCCGCGGTTTGTGTCACCAGCGGCTAAACGCCGGCGGGCTGACGTGGGCATCATTAGTGGCTAATGACCCACTAACTAACCCCTCCAGTGACACCGACAGCTGGGCCCCGCGCCTAATTTAACTCCGGGTTTATTTTTCTGTTTAGATTAGTTTATAGCCCAGCGGGACCCACGCGTCAGGGTTGACTTGCTGATGTGGCCGTTGACTGGGCCCACATGTCAGCGGCACTAACCAGCTCCAGTCACTGACTAGTAGGCTCCACTAGTCAGGTTTGACCCGAACAGCCCCTGTTGACGTGCTGACGTCACAGTGACGCAGTGCTTACGCAATAAATCATTTTCTGGATTTATTCTTTTAGGAAATTCCAAAAAATGTTCAAAACTTCTAAAAATCATATAAAATCAACCATAACTCAGAATGAAATAAATTATGTATGAAAAATGATCAGAAAAATCCAATATATCGATCTGTACAATTTTCATGCATGTTAGAACAACTTATAGCTGCTGTTTAGCACAAATCATATAAATGGCATTTATACCTTCACATATGGAGTTTGAATTTGAATCCTGGATTCAAACCAACTTCATTTAATCTAGTTGCTAGTTGCATTAGCTCAAACCACAACATATTGCCATGTCACACTCATGCATCATATTGTTGCATTGCATTGATTGTGTTCCTTCTCTGTTGCTGGTGTTTGTCCCCTCTCAGTAGACGTGGTTCCGACGATGAGTTCGATGACACCGATGAAGAGCTATATCATCTTCAGATGTGCCAGGCAAGCAAAAACCCCTTGTTCATTCCGATACAATCCCACTCTCTCGCTCCTGCTCTCTTTTACTGCATTAGGACAACACCGATTCATCTGTTACTTGCTGCGGTAGCTGAACCCCTTTATCCTTTGCATGACCTGTCATTGCTGCAGTAAATAGACGAAACCCACTAGCATGAGTAGGAGTTGTTTGAGCCCTGATGTGCCTACTCATTCATGCTTGTTGTCATGCCTGCTATTGCTTAGAGTTGTGTCAGGTCTGATTCATCGGGGATGAATCGGAGGTGTGTGAACATGTCCTACTGTTGAGAGCTAAGTGTGTGAACACGATTTGGTAAAGGTAGCGGTGAGAGGCCATGTAGGAGTACATGGTGGGTTGTCTCATTGCAGCCATCCTCAGGAACTGAGTTCTGTGTTTGTGATCCATGAACAGTTACTACCATGCATTGGAATGCTTAAGTGCCCCTCTCGACTTATTAATCAACTTGATCTCTGTCCAGGAGTTGCAACTAGTTTCTGGTGTTTGTAGGTAGTGTTAGTAGTCTACCAAGTGGCACCCGGTATAGGTGGGCTTGGGACAGACTAGGCACAGTGGCCCGGTGTACCAAGTGGCACCCGGATGGTGGACTTGGGAACCCTGCACACATTGTTTGGGGCCGTGAGCGACACCCCGACCGGATCTCCTTGCGGATGGAACCCGAATAGGCGATAAACCTAGACTAGAGACTTGTGTGGATAGTCAGGTCGTGGCCGACACCCTCGCTGGGCTTCCGCTTGAAGGTTGCCGAGTACATGTCGTGTAAACGACGGTAAGTGGTGAGAGTGTGTGTGAATAAGTACACCCCTGCAGGGTTAACATCATCTATTCGAATAGCCGTGTCCGCGGAAAAGGACTTCTGGGTTGCCTGTACAGTTCATAGACAAGTGTAAGTGGATACTCTAAAATACGCAAGATAAGCGTGAGTGCTATGGATGGCGTTCTCGTAGGGAGACGGGAGCGGATCCATAGTGGTGTATTGATATGGTGAATATGTGGACTCGTGTGCGCCACCTCAAAGAGTTACTTGCAGTCGTAGTTTAGGATAGCCACCGAGTCAAAGCTGGCTTGCTGCAGTTAAACCCCACCATCCCCTTTGTTGATAATGATGCATATGTAGTTAGTTCTGATGTAAGTCTTGCTGGGTACATTTGTACTCACGTTTTCCTATTTTATGTTTTTGAAGAGAGACTTCAGTCTCGCTAGTAGTTCCGCTTGGACTTTGACGTTTGGCTTGTTACCTCAGCTACGATCTTGTGCCCTCGGCAGGATCTGGTAGATAGTCAGGCTTCTCATCCTTTTTCATTTGTAGATGTTTGTACTCAGACATGTTAAGCTTCCGCTTGTGCTTGACTTGTGTGCTCTGAATGCTGGGTCATGAGACCCATGTTTGTAATATCTCACTCCTCGGAGCCTATTGAATAAATACTTGAGTTGTAGAGTCATGTTGTGATGCCATGTTGTATTTGCACATATCGAGCATATTGTGTGTATGTTATTGAAATGCTTGGTATGTGTGGGATCTGACTATCTAGTTGTTTATCCTTAGTAGCCTCTCTTACCGGGAAATGTCTCCTAGTGTTTCCACTGAGCCATGGTAGCTTGCTACTGCTCCGGAACACTTAGGCTGGCCGGCATGTGTCCTTCGTTCCTGTGTCTGTCCCTTCGGGGAAATGTCACGCGATGAATACCGGAGTCCTGTTAGCCCGCTACAGCCCGGTTCACCGGAGTCCTGCTAGCCCAGTGCTACAGCCTGGATTCACTCGCTGATGACCGACACGTTCGATGTTGGGTCATGGATGCCTGTCCCTGTAAGTTTGTGCCACTTTGGGTTTACGACTAGCCATGTCAGCCCGGGCTCCTTATCATATGGATGCTAGCGACACTATCATATACGTGTGCCAAAAGACGCAAACGGTCCCGGGCAAAGGTAAGGTGACACCCGTGGGGATACCGTGCGTGAGGCCGCAAAGTGATATGAGGTGTTACATGCTAGATCGATGTGGCATTGAGTCGGGGTCCTGACACCGGGCGTCAACCTGTGTATATATAGGGACGACCTGACGGCGGTTCAGAAACAAGAAAAGCAACACCTTGAGAGCTAGGCATAGCATGTTTGCTCCCTGGCAATCGAAACCCCAGTAATTCCATCACAACTAGACGTAGGCTTTTACCTTCATCGTAAGGGGCCGAACTAGTATAAAACTCTCGTGTCCTTTGTCCGGTTTAACCTCTCTAAGCTAACCCGTTGCGATGGCTCCACGACTAAGTCCTCTCACAAGGACACCTGACGTGATAATTCCACGACAGTTGGCGCCCACCGTGGGGCTATCACATGATGGTTTCAAGTTCTTAGAGGGGAAGTTCGAAGGGCTCAAGGGATACGCAGTGGGCCGAATGACCAAGAGTCGTCGCGGCAAACTCTACATCGACGACGCAGGCTGGAGCCCCGATGCCGGCTCAATCGAGTACGGGTACCGAGTCCCATTCGGAGGAATTCACGTATTCATCGACAAGATCGGCAAAACGGGCAATGAGCCGGACATCTGCACCGACCTCGTCAAAACGGCTCAGCGTGCGAGTCCTTCCCGGATTCAGCCCGCCATGAAGCGTGCGTTCGTAGGATGTGTCCATGGGATCGGATCTGAACCGCTGTCCGAAGGTGAGACGACCGCTTATTCCGATGGCGAGTCATCCACCGGTGAAACCGAGTCCTTGTACCAAGTTCAAGACGGCTTGTTCGAAGGGTATTCCGACAGCAGCAATATTCCGGAATTTCTTGAACCGCGAAATCGGGTCACAATATTCATGGCCGGTACACAGCCAGCATTGCAAAACTCAACTGCAACGACATTGGGTTCCGGATCAGTAGCCGGGGCAGGAGGCCCTGCGCGTCGGCCGACTCAAGTTCTGTCCGGTTTGTTGGATGACTGGACAACATTATTGGCCACACCAGTTACCCCGGAGACTCAAGATTGGCACAACGCAGAAGTCACAAATCTACGAGATCAGATAACTCAGGCCAAGGAGGACTTGGAGGCTGAGGAAATCAGGATGGCTAAGGAACGGGCCGCTTTAGATGCCCAGCAACAGAGGATACAGGCCGAAAACTATCGACCTTTGTTGGATCAGAACGCCTCGAATGCCGTATTGAGGATGAGACATCAGTCTGGCTTACCGGCGGATTACAATGCAATGAATCTCTTCAGTACGCCAGGGGCAGGAACCAACCTAGCGGCATTAAACCGGACTATCGTGCCAAGGACCGGAGCGCCAGATCAGCCTCAGGTGATGGGTCCACCTCGACGAACAGACAACCTGCCGCAATACACAACACCCCCGCCGGGTCACTTCTCCAATCCTTTGGACAACATGATAGCTGCAGCATCCCGGCTGGCCACTATTCCAACGGAGGGTGAGTCGCTAGCAGCAGTGGAGACGTGGTGGGCTAGGGATCTTCTTCAGACCGCTATGGTGCAGCAGCAGGCTTATTCATACAGCCGAGACAGGATTCACTCGACCCCCATCCGAGCAAAAATTATAGCAGGACATAGATGAACCGGAGGTGTCCAGCAGTACGCGGCGCTGTAATGCCCCTCAAGGGCCCAATCTAGCGCGAGGTGAGGCAAATGCTCAGGATGTGGTGGATAATGGCAGAGCACGAAGGGAGTCCGCATTAGCAGCACAATACGCGAGTCGTCATCAACATGCCCCGGTTCAGCCAGCAGCGTCAGTGGACCGAGGCACCGGGCTTGCCTTCAGCTCCTGGGGAGTGCCGTGTCTCATTCCGGCTCTCCGTAACGTGCGACTACCCAAGGATTTCAAGGGTCCGCGTAAGGTGCCTATTTACACCGCCGATCAACATCCCGAGGCGTGTGTTGAAATTTATGAGATGGCGATGGAGATGCTGGATGTGGATGAAGCGTCATGTGTAAAATACTTTACCATGATGTTGGAAGGGACAACCCGCACTTGGTTAAAAAACCTTCCAGCCAACTCCATCGAGTCATGGGACCAATTGAAGGCCCGATTTATAGCGAACTTCAAGGATACATGCACACAACATATGTCCATTGTAGATCTGGATGCTTGTGTTCAAGGAAAGAATGAGTAAACAACTCATTGTCTGCGCCAGGTTTCAGAAGTCTTGCATTCGTCGAACCGTATTAATGCTGGCTCGGCGATCATCACATTGGAGCGTAATTGCTGGTTTAAGTCACTGAAGATGAAGTTGGGACGGCTCAATCGCCACTGCAATGACATGGGAACAATTATGGCAACCTTGGTTAAATATGCTGATTCTGACAATACCAAGGATCCCGATTCTAACGAGGAGAAACCGAAGAAGGGAAAGAAGAATGGCGGTGCAAAGGAACAGCAACACAACCAAGGGAGCCATGTGAATAATGGTAAGCGCAAAGCGGATAATTTAGATTTTGTGGCTAACACCAATGTGCAGGGCAATGCGCAGCATCATAAGGGTAAACCGCCCCAGCGCGGTGGAGGCATGAATCTAGAGCGCCTGTTAAACCAGCCCTGCCCAAAGCACAGGACGAAGAAGGTTCCAGCGACACACCTTTGGAACGATTGTTTCATTATGAAGAAGTTCAAAAACTCTGATATCTTGCGGTATGATCAGGGTCCATCCGGCGGTTCAGGTCCAGGTTTTCATGGGCCGGGTTAAAGTGGCAACGGTTCAAACTCTAGATTTCAGAATAATCAGGGCAACCAGAACAATAAAGGTGGTAACAACCAACAGAACAACCAGGGGAATCAACAGCAATCAGGTTTTCAAAGTCACCCAAAGCAGTTGAATGGCGGGCAGTATCATGTGTTCACTACTAGCTTGTGTAAGCGCGATCAGAAGCTTCACAAGAGGGCAGTTAATGCTGTTGAACCGGCAGTACCACGTTACTTGCAGTGATCCGAGCAGCCCATTGTGTGAAGCAGGGAGGCTCATCCTCCCCAGGTTGATAATCCGGGTCATCTGGCTTTAGTGGTGGCACCTCATGTGGGAGGCTATAAATTCACCAAAGTACTCATGGATGGAGGGAGAAGTATCAACATCCTGTATTATGAAACCATTCATCGCATGGGATTGACAGACAAGAATCTTAAACCGTCGAACACTGTCTTTCACGGGCTAGTGCCAGGTAAATCGGCATATCCCATTGGCAAAATAGCTTTGGAGGTTGTGTTTGGTGATGAGCATGATTCCAGGACAAAGACTTTGACCTTTGAAGTGGTGAAAATCCAGAGCCCGTATCATGCCCTGTTTGGACGGCCGGTTTATGCAAAGTTCATGGCAATGCCCTGCTATGTTTATTTACAGCTCAAAATGCCGGGTCATAAGGGGACCATCATAGTACATGGAAGTTGAAAGATCTCTTTGGATTGTGAGGAGAGTGATGCGGCCTATGCTGAGTCGGTTTGTGCCACAGAGGAGTTGAAGTTCTACAAAGACAATGTTGATCCAGCAGACATGACCCCTCTGAAGAAGCCCGCCACTGAGCATGACTTGACCCTGAAGTTCAAACCGAATGATGAGACTAAACTTGTTGATTTTGTTCCTGGTGATTCATCCAAACAGTTTAGTATCAACACCAATCTGGATCCGAAATAGGAAAGCGCGCTCATCGAGTTCATCCATGAGAACTGGGACATTTTTGCATGGAAGCCTTCTGACATGCCAGGTGTACCGAGGGAACTCACTGAGCACACTCTCAATATTGATCCCAAGTTTAAACTGGTCAAGCAGTTTCTTCACTGTTTTAACGGGGAAAGACGCAAGGCCATTGGTGAGGAGGTAGCCCGGCTGTTGGCTGCTGGGTTCATCGTTGAAGTATTTCACCCTGAGTGGTTGGCTAATCCGGTGCTGGTTCTTAAGAAAAAAGGCACTTGGCGCATGTGCGTGGACTACACAGATTTGAACAAATCTTGTCCGGTAGATCCTTTTGTTCTCCCGTGTATTGATCAGATCATTGATGCGACGACGGGTTGCAAGCACTTGAGTTTCTTGGATGCTTATTCTGGTTATCATCAGATCAAAATGGCAGTTAAGGACCAGTAGAAGACAACCTTCATCACTCCCTTTGGAGCCTTCTGCTATGTTTCTATGCCCTTTGGGCTCAAGAGTGCCCAGGCGACTTATCAGCGCTGTGTGCAGAATTTTCTTCACACTCAGATTAGGCGTAATGTTCATGCATATGTGGATGACATTGTAGTAAAATCCAGGATGAATGAGACATTGATAGATGATCTCAAGGAGACCTTTGACAATCTTCGGGTTTATAAGATGATGCTCAATCCGGACAAGTGTGTTTTTGGTGTTCCGACAGGCAAGCTTTTAGGCTTTCTGGTGTCCAACAGAGGCATTGAAGCTAATCTGGAAAAGATCAATGCGATTACATCTTTGGCTAAACCGGCGTTTATTAATGATGTTCAGCGTCTGGCGGGTCGAATTGCAGCCCTGAGCCGCTTTATTGGCCGCTTGGGAGAGAAGGCGATCCCTTTATATCAGATGTTGAAGAAAACATACACTTTTATCTAGAGTGACGCAGCTGATGCGGCGTTTGAGGACTTGAAGAGGCAGTTGGCTGAACCGCCGGTCCTTGCTGCTCCGGTTAACAAGGAGCCCCTATTATTGTACGTGGCTGCCAATGCCCGTGCTGTCAGTGTGGCAATTGTGGTTGAGCGCAAGGAGGCTGGGAAGGAATATCCGGTTCAACGGCCGGTTTACTAATATCAATGAGGTGCTCATCGAGTCGAAGCAATGATATCCGCATTGGCAGAAGCTGGTATATGGGGTTTTTATGGCGAGTCAGAAGCTCAAGCAATACTTTCAAGGCCATCCCATCATAGTGGTCAGTTCTGCTCCTTTCGCCAATATAATTCAGAACAGGGAGGCAACTGGCCAGGTTGCAAAGTGGGCAATTGAACTTGGTCCACATGGATTGAAGTATATGCCTCAGACAACCATCAAATCTCAGGCGCTTGTTGACTTCATCAATGATTGGACCGAGTTACAGGCTCTAGAGGACAAACCGGATAACACATACTGGACTATTCACTTTGATGGATCCAGGCAATTGGAGGGCTCGGGGGCTGGAGTTGTCCTTACTTCCCCTCGAGGTGATAAAATTCGTTATGTTCTCCGCTTAATGTTTCCTTGTACTAACAATGCAACTGAGTATGAGGCTTTACTCCATGGTCTCCGTGTGGCCAAGGAAATGAATTTAAGCCGGGTACGATGATTTGGAGACTCTGATCTGGTGGCCCAGCAAGTTTCTAGCACTTGGGATTCTAAGGATCCACTCATGGAGGCTTACAGACGCGAGGTGGATATTCTGGCGGGTCACTTCAAAGGTTATCAGGTTGAGCATATTGGTCGGTGCAAAAACGAAGCAGCAGATGCTTTAAGCCGGCTGGGATCTTAGCGTAAACCGGTACCACCCAATACCTTTTTAGATATCTTGCATAACCCGTATGTTAAGTTGCCTACAGAGGAGGATTTAGCTATTCCTGATCCGGAGGCCCAATTGGTAGCCGCTTTACATGTAATTCCGGATTGTATGGTTCCATATTTGGCGTATATGAACCAGGGCGAGCTACTAGACGATGAAGTTCTAGCCAGACATATAGTCCGGCGATCAAAGTCCATGGTTATTCACAATGGCGAGTTACACCACTGCAGTGTTTCAGGCATATTCCAGTGTTGTGTTTCTCCTGAAGAGGGCCAAGAGATTCTACGTGAGATCCATGAAGGGGATTGTGGTCATCATGCTGGTTCAAAATCCCTGGTGGCTAAAGCTTTTCATCATGGGTTCTATTGGTTGACAGCTCATGCTGATGCCGAGGATCTGGTAAAGCGGTGTGACGCTTGTCAGAAGTTTTCACGCCGAGCTCATGTTCCGGCTCAAGAGCTACGGATGATTCCCATCACTTGGCCGTTTGCTACTTGGGGGCTTGATATGGTGGGACCTTTTAACCGATCCAAGGATAAGAAGACCCACCTGTTGGTGGTGGTTCACAAGTTCACTAAATGGGTTGAAGCGGAACCCATAAGCAAGTGTGACGCAGCCATAGCGGTTCAATTTATCAAAAAGATCATTTTCTGCTTTGGTTTTCCACACATCATCATCACGGATAATGGCACAAACCTTTCTAAAGGTGAGATGGAGGACTTCTGTCAGAGAGAGAACATCCGGCTTGATATAGCATCCGTGGCTCACCCCCAGTCTAATGGTCAAGCTGAGAGAGCTAATCAAGAAATCTTGAAGGGTATCAAGCCCCGGCTTATGGTTCCTTTGAAGCGGACACCGGGTTGTTGGGTGGAAGAATTACCTTCTGTGTTATGGAGCATCAACACCACCCCCAACAGATCAACGGGTTACACACCTTTCTTCATGGTTTACGGGGCAGAGGCGGTCCTCCCAAATGATATTCATCATGATTCCCCCCGGGTTTCGAATTATGTTGAAGCGGACAATGAGCAAGCATGCCAGGTGGCACTGGACCTGTTAGATGAGAAGCGGGACATGGCTTTGGCTCGTTCGGCGGTTTATCAGCAAGACCTGCGGCGTTATCACAGCCGCCGGGTTAAAACAAGAACCTTTCAAGAAGGCGACTTGGTGCTCCGGGTCATCCAAGATCATACCGATATGCACAAGTTATCCCCACCTTGGGAAGGGCCCTTTGTGGTCAGCAAGAATCTGCGCAACGGAGCATACTACCTCATTGATGTTCGAGAGCACGCAGACTCACGCAAATCTGAGGAGGAGACCCGGCGTCCCTGGAACATAGCTCTCCTTCGGCCTTATTACACCTGAGCCATAGGCTTATCTTATGTACATATTTTGACAATGTATATATTATGATCAATGCAATAAACCGCCATCCTTGCTATAAGCAGGGCCTCTCCCGTTTTCTTAAAATATCTTTTGGTTACATGGGGGCTTCAGCGGACAAAGTGGAGTTCTGCCTGTTAAACCGGCTATCATGCCACAATACAGCTTGGGAGCTTCGCACCCAAGGGGCCAAAGAGAGTCTGGATGCTATGCACAGCTCAAATATAGGCACCCATTGAGCACATCTCACAAAATTACTTGGGGGCTCTTTGTGCACTACAACAAAGAGTTTGAAAGGACCCTTGTAATATGCTATCAAGCACTTCTTGGAAGCCTGGTGTATTCACCTAAAACCCCGGGTTAACCTGCGTTCATCAAGTAAGCCACTCTTATCCAGGTAATCCTGGCATGACCCGCCGAACGTTTGACAAGTCACTCTTATATAGACTATCTTGTCAAAGTTAAAACAACGATTGGTTAGTTGGAGGTCCATCTTAAAAGGCTTTGCAAAATGGTTTAACTCAGCGGCCTGGCAGCCCATGAAAAGCCTCGAATTTGGGCTTGGCAGCCTTGAAAAGGCTCGCCTACATGGTTTTCATTTGCTTATTGCCAAGTTTTTACCCTTTGATAAAGTTTATGTTGAACCGGTGTCTATTGCCCCGGTATGGCTTTCAGTCATCATAATAACCCGGTGTTTGTTAACCCGGCTTGGCTTTTAGCTACAAGTTGTCAGACCATATTTATTATCAAACCGGTGTTTAATAACCCGGATTGGCTATGACTACATGTCGCCAGCATGATCATTCGGTGTTTATCACAACCTGGTATGGCTTATCATATACACCAGCACTGCATGGTGGGAGTTATCAACACTCAAGATTTGGGTTCTTACCCTTACTACAATCAAAGTTGGTAAACCAACTAAGTGATTTAATATCACATGTATGATCTATTTCATATTTTGATATTTATTCAGCCTTGGTAGTCAACCGGGCTTTGTATTGGGTATGATGACCCGTCCGGCGGTAAACCGCCAGGACAATTCTTTTTATGTAGACATAAGGATCGCATGAAATTATTGAAGTACATAAAGCAAGCACAGTAAACATCATGACGGATCAAACAAAGTCATGTATCAGTGCACCGGATCAAAGTATTTCAACTAGCCTATTACAAGGCGCTTTGAGGCCCAAAATAATGATTGTTCTTCACACAGAACACAGTCTGTGAAAATCAAGCCTATTTGCCGGATTAAGACTCGTCACCAGGTTGACATGAAGTTGATGGATCCTCTAGCGTCGGTTCAACCTCCTCCTCTCCACCCAGTGGCTGGAAGTTAATGGTGGTCCAGTCAATCTGGGTTAAAGCCTAGAAGACAGCTTCTTCGCTTATAAGATTGGACGGTTCAACATCAGGGGCATAGGTGTGCTTACAGATTGGCGGGATGATATTCTGCACTTCTTTCACAGCGGCGTCAACCTGTCTGTTATCTGCATCATAGAAGGACTGATGAGTGGACAAGTTTGCCTCTTCAGCCAATTGGCTTGCCAGTGGGCGCATCTCCTTTGTCAGAGCTTTAAGGGCTTCATTATTGAATGCTGACCCGTCTGCGTGTTCACCAGGATAACCCTTTGCGATATCAACCGGATCAAGGTCAGCTATCCAACCTTTGGCACGAGTCAGCATTGATAGCGCGCCAGTCCTAGCAGCAGATCGCTTTACCTCCTCTATCTGAGCTAGTGTCATCGATAGCCTGGCCAAAGTATCCTTGATCAAAATTGGTGCCGGTTTGTTGTACGAGGCCGCACAGATGACTCGTTGTGCACCAGTATACAGTTGCTCTATCAACGTATATACTGCCTTCAGCTTCATCCGCATATCCGAGCCCAGATGAGCAACATGGCTGCCTGTGATGGTTTAAGAATTTCCTGTTAAACTGGCAATTTCAAAGATGGATATGCACGTTCTTTACACAAGGTACTTACCAAATATCACAGAAGTCATAGCATTTACTTGATACTTTAACCCAGTTAGCTCTTCCGCCACCGGTTTAAGAGTTGCCTCGGCGTCTTCAGCCCGCTTCAACAAAGCAGCCTTTTCAGTTTCCCAGCTGGAATGTTCATTCTTGAAGCCATCCTTCAGTTGTTCCATGGCTGTCAAAGCGCCCTTTAGTTCATCCTTGGCTTTAGAGGTCTCTGCTTGCTGGAACTTGATATTCTGTTGAAGATCGGCGATTTGGGAATCTTTGTTGTTTATATCAGCCTGCAAAAGTCAGATGATGAAGATGTTAATATTTTTCTCAAAGTCCCAAGCAAATAACCAGTTACACACTTGGCACTTGGGTGCTAATGCGGATTGCTTCTTTCCTACTACTTATTTGAAAGTCCCAAAGCTCAATACAAGTATTAATCTTGGCACTTGGGGGCTAATGTGTATTTGATCAGAAAATCAAAGGCGAACGAATTGAAGAAAGGACGGTTTGGAACATGAAGTCCCCGTTCATCTTGATAACATAAACCGGCCCTTTGGGGCTACTTAGTTGAAGTGTTCTTGATCTCAAAGACCTAGTTTATCTTCAAGAGATAAACCTGCCCTTGGGGGCTACAATAGAGTTGGTATACAGAACAAGAAAGTTTAAAGTGTTTTCAAGATTACCTCATAGCGCTCCTTCATCATGTTCACCAAACCGGCCTCATAATCCCAGCTTGTGTATTGGAGGTTTAACAATCCGGAATGGAGCTCCTGGGCAGTAAGGTTAACGAAGCTGGATAAGTCTATTTTTCCTTTTCCCTTGCCCATAGCAGCGAATTCTTCCTTGGCAGTATGCTTTGATAAGGCAACCAGGTTGCCAGGGACGGTGTGACCAGTACCGGTGATAATAACATCATCATCGCCACCTTTTGACGGGCTTGGCGGATTGGCAGTATCCTTGGCTGGGCTCGGCAGATCTTTGTCTTTGGCTGGGCTGGGCGGATTAGCATGAGGACTAGCCGGGTTAACTTCCGGCAGATCAGCATAAGTATCTTGATCTTGGGGTATAAGATCGTCCATAGTAGTGTCAGTATTTCCACCAGCATCTTCTGGGATCTTCTCCGGTTCAACATCCTCTGCAGAAGCATCTGTTCTTGCCTTCTTGCTGAGCCGGCCTTTGGCGCTGCAAAATAACAAACAAAGGTTAGTATGATATGCCAGGTGCAAGAAGGATAAGCTAAAAATCCAGTCTACTTACCTAGGGACGGTTTTGAGGGAAGGCATTTGGGTGGTTGATGAATCGCTAGATGAAGAATTGGAAGTCACTTGGTAATTCGAATCCGACGGATTAAGTGGATATCGGAAGCATCCCGCCAAAGGATAAGATTTATTGGAAGAACAAGAAACCTCTGGACGACGCTTCCGGGTTGGTGTATCCGGTAAACCGGTGGAAGTGACCTGTTGGCCGCTATGCCGGGTTGTGCGACGACCTTTATGTTGCTGCGTCTTCAAAGAAAATTGTGGATCCAAATGAGCAAGAGGATGTGACTGTTTTACTTTCCGAACTGCACGACGAAGTTTTTGAACCGACACATGTTCTGAATCGGAGGAAAGGGAGATTACCTCTATGTGGTCCGTGCGGCTGGCTTCCGCATCATCCTGGGAGTAGTCATTGTCTATAAGGTGTATGAAACATGAACCAAGGGAGTCAAGTTCTACCTCTTGTTCTGATTCATCGACGTCTTCTGGCGGATCAGGGGACTTGGCAGTTTTCTTCTTGGCAGGCCTCTTTGTGACCTTGCTCTTGGCACGAAGAGCCCTCGCCGGTTTGTCTTGAGCCTTGGCCGGTTTGTCCTGAGTTTTTCTCTTCCAAAATGGGTCTCTGGCCTGTACAGATAAACAAAAGGTTGTCAGGAAAAAGCTAAAGAATAGACATATTACAAAAACAGAAGGATAAATTCTTACGCCTGGCGGTTTGTTGGAGGCGTAAAAGGGGGTGTCGGTGTCAAAACCGGCGGATCTCGGGTAGGGGGTCCCGAACTGTGCGTCTAGGCGGATGGTAACAGGAGACAAGGGACACGATGTTTTACCCAGGTTTGGGCCCTCTTGATGGAGGTAAAACCCTACGTCCTTCTTGATTAATATTGATAAGGTGTGTTACAAGAGTAGATCTACCACAAGATCAAGGAGGCTAAACTCTAGAAGCTAGCCTATGGTATGATTGTTGTTCGTCCTATGGACTAAAGCCATCCGGTTTATATAGACACCGGAGAGGGCTAGGGTTACACAGAGTCGGTTACAATGGTAGCAAATCTACATATCCGTATCGCCAAGCTTGCCTTCCATGCCAAGGAAAGTCCCATCCGGACACGGGACGAAGTCTTCAATCTTGTATCTTCATAGTCTTGGAGTCCGGCCGATGATGATAGTTCGGCTATCCGGACACCCCCTAGTCCGGAACTCCCTCAGTAGCCCCTGAACCAGGCTTCAATGACGACGAGTCCGACGCGCATGTTGTCTTCGGCATTGCAAGGCGGGTTCTTCCTCCGAATAATTTATAGAAGATTGTGAACATCAGGATAGTGTCCGGCTCTGCAAAAATAAATTCCACGTACCACCGTAGAGAGAATAATATTACACAAGTTCAATCTGCTGACGTATTTTGTGGCATGACATCACACCATTACCAAGCCTTTACTCAAATTGTTTTTATTGTATCACCTCAGCGCGTTTAGCGAGGCAGTTTCCTTGGCACGTCTTGTCGAAGCAGAGATCGTGTTCCCCTTATTCTAGGATTCCCATCAATACGGACGTGGGTAACCCAACCACGCCCGTTGCCACGCCCCCTCCATCGAAGGCGGGTTCCAAACGGTCACGGGGACGGCTCTTGGTATTCTCCCTCTTTATAATGAGACCAAGGCCCATTCTTTTCCTTAATCCTCTATCGAATCCGCCCCTCGCCCCGAGTTCCAACACCCAGGGCTCCATATTCGGGTACCTTCAATCATCGACAATGTCCGGCCCCGACCTACGAGGCCGGTGGATGCCCTCCTCCGTCACGGGAGAGGACGTGCTAAAGCTAAGAGACGCCAGGTACTTAACCTACGAGATTTCGCATAGGCTGCCTGCCCGAGGGCAAGTTATTCCTACTCCCGAGCTTGGCGAGAGCGTCGTGTTCGTGTCTCACCTCCATCGGGGTTTAGGCTTCCCGACGGATCCCTTCGTGAGGGGCTCATGTTTTACTATGGGCTGGAATTCCATGACTTGGCTCCGGAGTCTATCCTCCACATCTCATCATTCATTGTCGTCTGCGAAGCCTTCCTCCGCACTACCCCTCACTTCGGCTTGTGGCTCAAAACCTTCAACGTGGAGCCGAAGATGATTGAGGGGCGTCAGGCAGAGTGCGGCAGGGCGGTCATAAGTAAGAGGGCCGATGCTCCATGGCCCGAGGGCTCTTTTCAGGAGGAGCTCGGCCTATGGCAACAGGAGTGGTTCTATATCACCGCTCCCAGGGGTAGCAGGCAGAGGCTGCCGCCCGTCTTCCGCTCGGACCCTCCACAGCGGCTGACGTCATGGGTCAACAAGGGGCGTGACTGGGGGCCGTCCAAGGACGTTCCCCTGTTGCAGGACCGGATTCGAGGCCTCCAAGAAAGGGAGATCAATCTAGCCGTAGTGGTACAGGTTATGTTGATCTGGTGCCTACTGCCCTACAAACACCGCCCCCTCCGCATGTGGGAATTTAATCCGGAGGGGCACGAGCTCTTCAACACTTCATGGGTTTGACACCCGCGGAGATGTACAAACTGTTCTTCGGATCGCAAGAGATGCATCCGAAATTGACCGAGGATGCTGGCCTAAGCTGCAATCGCCCGGATACTCAAGTAAGTAGCCCTGTGTCCGGACACATCGTCCATTTATTTACTGTGGGTTTGCCTTTTAACCAGCTATCCCTTGGACAGGAGTGGATAGCGCAAGCAAAACTGATACAGTGTCCGGCCCCCCTCCCTGAGACCACGCAGGATCCCGTGTTAATCAAAATGTTAGAGGTTGCACCTTCGGAGGAGGGCGAAGAAGGGCACAGGGGATCAACCACCTCAGCCACGGAGGCTTTCAGTAAGGGAGGAATCGAGAGTCCCTCCTTCCAGGGGGAGAAGAGGACCGCTTCCGAAGACCCGGAGGTCATGGCCTCAAAGCGGGGAAAGAAATCTGTACCGGAAGGTCCTGTGCCGGGAAGAGCCCCGGCCGTACTGTCTCCTCGAATGAATCAGCCCTCTAGCGAGCCGTAAGTAAAAAGGGGGAATTTTGTAATAGTGAACATCCCTGTTTAATTTCTAAGGGTAACCGAAGTTTTCACCTTGTAGTTCGGATCTCAGCCCATCTCAGCACAGCTCATCTTCGGGAGACCTTCGTCCGGAGATGATGGAGAGCGAAACGCCTCCATCTGCTGCCCCATCGTGCGGGGCGGACGACCCTGAGGTGTCGTCGCGGAGGGTCTCCCCGAGTCCGGCGGGGCTAGAGAGTTCGGCACCCATTGGAGTACGGCCGGTGGAGCTGCAAGATTTGCTTAAGAGGGCGTCCATCTCAGAAGATCACCACAAATTAATCAGTATGGTGATTGAGAGGATCTCGTCTGCCGAAAGCGGGTTGTGTGAGGCCGTCGGAAGTTTGCTGACCGAATTTGAGGTACGCAAAAAATGATATACCTTTTGACAGTTTTTGCACATGAAGTGCGCCCTATATAGATAGTAGCCCTTGAGACTTGGTATGCTGTCAAAAACGGCAGCGTGCCAAGGATCATAATCTCAGTTATTGAATGTCGCCTTTCCTATGCAGGTGGCGGAACGTTCGGTGGCCAGCCGGACTGATGGAGTTGCCGAGCTTAAGAGGCAACTCGACGTTGCGGATGCGGACATCTCGCTGGTCAATAAACGACTTGATGAGTCACAAGGTATGTGGTTGCTCTGCGGTCGCCTAGTAAGGGAGCTGACGCCCATTCCTGACAGTTTGTATGCCTGATGCAGATAGTGCTGCTGTTGTGGAAGGCCTTCGAGCAGAACTTGCTCGGGCCAAGGAGCAAGCCAGAAAAAGCGAGGCAGCTGCCTCGAAGGCAGCGGAAGAGCTAGAAGCCAAGAAGGCTGCTCACTGCCGAAGCAGGGAGGAGATGGCCGGAATGGCCACGAAATTAAAAGTTGCTACCGACCGCCTGGAGGTTCTTGAAAGAGAACGCCGAGCGGAGCAAGAGGACCTGAAGAAGGCCGACGCCGAAGCCAAGGATGCCCGTAGTGCGATGCGGGCTATGAAGGAGGAACTGCGTCAGGTTGGAGACATTGTGGATGGAAATCCCTTTATGCTGCGTAGGAAGTTCACGGATCCGAAGTATGCTTAGCTGGGCCAATTGTACGGTGCGGAGGATCCTTATCTGGACTTGGCGGCGAGTGCGGCGGATGCAGTCGTGCACTTTCGAAGCCAGAAGGATCACGAAATGGAAGAGCTTTTATGGTCTCAATTCCATAGTCCGGTGCGTCCACTTCCATTGAGTGATCGGCTGGTTGAGTGGGCTGAGCTGAATAGATTGTCCGGACTTGCCATGACGGATGTAGTCGCGCATCTGTGGCCGAAAGGGCCCAAGCTGAAGAGTTATTTTGGCTTGTTGCAGCAATTCCTTGGGGCGGTGCTGCGTATTGGGGCGATGAAGCGGTCGGCATGCATAGAAGGTGCACGGAGATGGATGCCACCGCTGTTGCATCCCGGGGTTCGGACAGAAGCCGATTCCCCACCGAGCACTATTTTGAGGAAGTCATGCAGGGCGCTCGTTTAATAGAGTCACAGTGCTCGAAAGATGTTATGTTTGAATGACATGTATGATTTCTGAGATCAAGTTTATAATGCAATAGCTTTTTATACTTGTGCGTTCAAGTATTTAACTATCTCCTGTGCGGCCGTATATGTATGAATAACCTGAAAGTTGCAGTCTTTGGCTTCAACCCCCACGCACATGGTGCGGGGGTGTTTGCAAAAAGAAAAGCGCTTTTTCACACTTAGTCCAACGTCTTGGTCCTTTTAGGGAGGTGATAGCGTAGCAAACTAGGCAACCGGACTATAATGCTTTATCACTTTCACTTAGCCATAGGAGCTCGAATGTGGGGCTACTATATAGCCCCTAGCGGCACTGCTCTTCTCCGAACTTCGGGGCGCGTATGTGCCTGACCGGGAAGCGGTCCTTCGTCAAAGCGGAGGAATTCTAAACATTCCAATGGTCAATCGAGTGGTTGACCAGTCTCTCGCTATATCATGACAGTCAGTTTTCGGCTTTCTCTACTGAGGTGCTCGCCCGGCCGAACCGGGGCACAATCGCAGTAGTTCTCCTGGTGTCGCGTTAGCCGATGATACGGAACGTAAGGCAGCAAAACACAGGAGCCGGGCAAACCCAACATTTGACCAAAGACATGATTCGGAGCTGATGCATATAAGGCCTAACTCGAGACGCCGAACACTCCCTGAGGTGTTCGGTCTTTATGATACCGGGCAGAACAATGCCCTAAGCCCCTAGTGTCCAGGTACAGGCGGGAACTTCTGACGCGGCCGATGCCAAAATGCCAGCGTCCTCCTCGGCTATGATGGGAAACCGGGGGATGTGTATCAACAAGAGACAGTAAGAAAGGTTTACGCAGGGTCTTAATCTGAAAAGAATCCTTGCAACGGGTCCCTGCTGCACGTCTGCGCCTGTGTCTCCGTTGTGCTGTATCCTGGACGAGTGTAGCACGTGCTTCATCTGTAAAAGAGAAAGACTTAGTTTCCAAGAAATATCGTGCAGAAGTTGTATTAAAATAGAATAAAATGAAGAAAGTTGAGCTTTATTGGCTCTCATCATTTATACACGCGGCCCCTTATAAAGGGGGTATGCGGCTGGGAAGCCCCTTGTTTAGTTACACCGGACTCGCCTAACCATGTCCGAGGTCTGAATGACCTGTTTTTAGGGGCTTTGACCTGCAAGGTCTGATTAGTGTGTGGCTGTCGAAGCGGTCTCACGTTCTCCGTGGTCGAGGAACACTCGGAGTTACTCTTTAATGAAATTATGCCACGTTGACCGGGCATTCTTAAGCGTAAAAAACGCGTAATGTGGTATTGCATTAGGGCTGGCGATAGCTGCGCACCCCAGTAGTGCTTAAGGGCTACTGTTTGAATGGGGCGATGGAGAGTGAGCTTTTCGCGACGGAGGTTGTCGGATTGAACCGAACACAACCTCTAGTGGTACAGAGCCTGTATAATTGGCTTAAAGGCCTGGTGTCACTCCTTTGAAGTAAGTGCTGCTACGGCGAATTTTGGTAGGGTCTATCCCCATTCTGCGGGCGGTGTCCTGGTATTGCAGGTGCCGCGCTGTCTTTTCATGTTATCACATGAAGTGAGTTCACTGTTTTGACTTCTAAATGGGAAGTCTTTGGTTTTCCGGAGTGCTGCTTTTGGGTTTCATCACTTTCGCTTGGTGTGTCGAGCCCCTTGTGTTCGGCATTAAGTCGGCCGGGCTGTTTGAAGACCCAACAATATCTGTGGGTATGGTTTGCAGGCTTCCTGGAGGTACCATGTATTTGACATAGTCTATCCAGAATCTTGTTTAGGTTGGATAGCTCTCCTTGAGGGGCAGTGTTTTGTTGTTCGGCCGAGAGATTTTGAATCCGGCGTTGACCGCCGTACTATTCGGGCCATTTTCCTTATTCCGGCGCTGATTCTTTCTGTGTCGTGATTTCCCATTTCCATCCCTAACTTCAGATGTACTGGGTCGCTGGTGCTGCATCTAGCCAGCCAGCTGTCTTCCCCCGCGCAAAAGCGGGTCATGAGGCTTGTTAGTGCAGCCATTGTTCTTAGTTTTTCCTGGCCGAGGTGTCTGGCAAGCCATTCGTCTCGGACGTTGTGTTTAAAGGCTGCTAAGGCTTCAGCGTCCGGACAGTCTACTATTTGGTTCTTTTTAGTGAGGAACCTGTTCCAGAATTTGCGTGCTGACTCTCCGGGCTGTTGAGTTATGTGACTTAAATCGTCTGCATCCGGAGGGCGGACATAGGTCCCCTGAAAATTTGCTCGAAACGCATCCTCAAGCTCTTCCCAACTTCCAAGGTATTTTCTGGTAGGCTTTTAAGCCAATGCCGAGCTGGCCCTTTGAGCTTGAGGGGTAGGTATTTTATGGCGTGGAGATCATCTCCTCTGGCCATATGTATGTGTAGGATGTAATCCTCAATCCAGACTCCGGGATCTGTTGTTCCGTCATATGCTTCTATGTTTACGGGTTTGAATCCCGCTGGAAATCCATGATCCAGTACCTCGTCGGTGAAACATAGTGGGTGTGCGGCGCCCCTGTATTTGGGTGTGCCGTTGTCTTCAAATGCTCGGCGGGTTATTTTGCTTCCTGGAGTCTTCTTTTTTGGCCCATAAATAGATCTGACTGGGTCATCCTTTTTCCGAGGATCTTTATGCTGATCGTGTGCCGGCTTGTGTGCGGCGCCCCTTGTTGCTCTTGGCCTGTCATCTGGTCGTCTATCCGGCCAGGCGGCTTCTTTCTTTTTTGACTGCGGGGGCTCTAAGGCCTCCTCGTCAAATTCGGGCAACAACTTGCGCTTTGGGTAGCTCTTTGTCTGGTGACTAGCGCCATGTTTATCTGCGCTGTTGAGTAGTTTGCTCTATCTCATTCTGAGTGCGTCCTCCGTTGTTTTGAGCTTCCGCTTTTGCTTCTTCAAACTTCTTGCAGTGGCGATGAGCCTTTTATGAAGATTTGTATGCTCTGGTGATGTGAGATCATCTTCGCCGGGGATGGGTTGCTTGTCTAGTTCATGTCCGGCTGGCTGCTTGTTGACATGTGCGTCGTCCACTGCTTCGCCCTGCTCTAGGGCCGGGTCCGTATGGGTGCCGTTTTTATCGAGGCCGGTCTTCGGGCGGCGCTTGCGTCGCCATTTTGGTTGTTTGTTGGGGGAGTTGTCCTTCGCCACGTCTTGTTTTTCCTCATTATCGCTTCCTTTTGGTGTATCCACCATGTATACGTCGTGAGTTGGGGTGGCTTTCCCGTGCCTGGTAGGCGCCGGTTCTTGGTCGTCTTCGGCATCGTCGTCCATACCGTCGATGTCTTCGGAGTCATAGTTTAGCATGTCGGTTAGATCATCGACAGTGGCTATTAATTGGGTGGTGGGTGGGCTTTGAATTTCTTCGTCGTCCGCATCCCAACTGTCCTGGCTTCAGTCCGGCCAGGGCTCTCCTGATAACGAGTGATACTTTAGCAAACTCAAGATGTCACGGAAAGGTGAGCGTGGAAAGATGTCCGCTGCGGTGAACTCCATGATCGGCGCCCAATTGGATTCGATCGGAGGGGGCGCGGGAGGTTCAGAGTCCGGCGAGGAGTCCGGCACCTCAGAGTCACGAGCTTTATGAGGGACAAAGTCAGTCTTTGGCTCTATCGCCGTAGAGGTTGCAGCCCCCGAGGCGGTGTCTAGCCATCCGTCCTCGATCTGCGCAGCCGGCTCTGAATTAAAGATCGGAACGGGTTCGAGTGCGGCCTCCAGGGTACTGTCCGGCTGCAGAGCTAAATCATGCTCGCCGTGATAGTGCGGCACGCTCGGCCATGGCTTGAATCCATCGAGGATCAAGTCCCCGCGGATGTCAGCCGTGAAGTTCAAACTTCCAAATCTGACCTGACGGCCAGGGGTGTAGCTTTCGATCTGCTCCAGACGGCCAAGCGAATTGGCATGCAGTGCGAAGCCGCCGAATACGAAGATCTGTCCTGGGAGAAAGGTCTCACCCTGGACCGCGTCGTTGATGATGGTCGAAGAAGCCATCGAGCCTATCGGTGACGACACAGAGGAACTCTCAATGAAAGCACCAATGTCGGTGTCAAAACCGGCGGATCTCGGGTAGGGGGTCCCGAACTGTGCGTCTAGGCGGATGGTAACAGGAGACAAGGGACACGATGTTTTACCCAGGTTCGGGCCCTCTTGATGGAGGTAAAACCCTACGTCCTGCTTGATTAATATTGATGAGGTGTGTTACAAGAGTAGATCTACCACGAGATCAAGGAGGCTAAACCCTAGAAGCTAGCCTATGTTATGATTGTTGTTCGTCCTATGGACTAAAGCCATCCAGTTTATATAGACACCGGAGAGGGCTAGGGTTACACAGAGTCGGTTACAATGGTAGGAAATCTACATATCCGTATCGCCAAGCTTTCCTTCCACGCCAAGGAAAGTCCCATCCGGACACGGGACGAAGTCTTCAATCTTGTATCTTCATAGTATTGGAGTCCGGCCGATGATGATAGTTAGGCTATCCGGACACCCCCTAGTCCGGAACTCCCTCAGGGGGCCAATCCGGTCTTGCAACATTCCGAGATCGGTTCATCCAGCATTTTCTTTACAGACTCAGTGACTTCCTCTTCAGTCATTGGTATGTCAGAGTGTCGTTGAGGATCATTGACATTTCCGGTATATTCATGCATTAAGCTGGTGCGGCGTCTTAAGGGTAGGATACTCGAGGAGACCCAGCAATGGACAAGATCAATGCCAGTCAAACCGTTTGCGAGAAGAGCTCGGAGCTTAGCAAGCTGTGGTGCATAATTTTGTCGTTCCTTGTCAGTAAGCCGTTAAGGTAGGGGATGTCCATTACTGAGTCGGTGAGGGCGGTAACCCGACAGAGGATTTTCATCGTCAGGAGCGGTGATCCGGCAATAGAACCATGTTTGATTCCAGTCTTTTAGGTGGCTATGATGTTTGGCGTGAGGAAAATCTACTTCTTTCCTCTTTTGAATCGACACCCCGCCAAGTTCAGTATTGGGTCCATCAGTAAATTCTGTGCGACGATTTAAATGGAAGAGATCTCTGAAGAGGTCAACGGAAGGTTCTTCTTGTAGATAAACTTCACAGAACACATGGAAGTTGCAAATATTGGACACAGAGTTTGGCCCAATATCTTGAGGGTGGAGCTGGAAACTAGCAAGTACATCTCGAAAAAACTTTGATCCAGGGGGACTAAAACCTCGGTCCAGATGCTGCATGAACACAACCACTTCTCCATCTTGAGGTTCAGGAGGACATTCCGGACCAAGGACTCACCAATGAATGACATCTTTCTTGGCTAAAGCGCCAGTCAGAACATACCCAGTAAGCTGTTCTTCTTTAATCCGGGAAGGAACCCAATTGCAAGAAGAAAATTCTTTTGGCCATTATTTGCTGAAGAACTGTAAAGGAAGTTCATATGACAGTTTACGGTTCAATATTGACATACATAAACCGGTATCAAACCAGGAGATTTCATCGAAGAGTACATGTTAAACCGGAAATTCAGGTTCAGGTAATATTGGCGGTTTAAGTGAGGTCTAATGGTACCTGGCGGATTATCAAATTCTAAAGGTTAAACCACGTACAACAGAGGAAGCAGATCTGAAATCTACTAAGTGGTTGCAGAAACAGGTTTCACAAGATGGTAAATTAATTTTGGATCTACCGTGGTTCAGTGAAGAAAATTCTCTGAAGCCCTAACAATGGCGACAGCGGAACAGCAAGGAGCCAGATGAGAGTTGTTCGTGATCTTAAAATATACTATGCGGAGGCGAAATAAACTAACAACTTCAGCCGCAGAAGGAACATGTCAAGTTTGATCTAGATTCAATAAGGTAGCAAGGGCAAAGTAAAGAGCACGGACGAACACTGACGAACATGGCCAAGTACCGAAACCTTAATGCAGATCTAGGGTTGAGGGAGAAGAAAGCTTACTTGATCCACAGGAGTGGCGGAGGAGAACCGCAGATCTCTGGTGCGTTCAGGTCGATGCAGTGGCCAGGGATGACGCAGAGCTTCAAAGTCGACGGCGGCGGCGGAGCTGTCGAGCTTGAGCGGTGAGAGGAAGAAGAAGAAACACGGAAAGGGGAAAAGAGAAGGACCCCGGAGCCTATTTATAAGGCGAATGGATAAAGTAGGCGAGCGCGAGAAACGAGGAGCTGAAGCGGTAAAATGGGGCGTAGCTGTCGTCTCGATCTTTGGAAGATAATTAATGAAGGGAATCTTTATAAGCTATTTATACAAAGATGACGTCATGACGATTTACTGCTATTTCAGAAGATGACGTCATGGCGGTTTACCAAAGTTTGCAGGAAGAAGACATCATGGCGGTCTACGAGAATCATAAGAAGATGTTCACATAATTTTTCTAAGTATTGAAGATTGACATGAACTGGTTCAAATCAACCTGGGGCCTAATGATGGGGATATAACTACTAAGTGTAAATCGCCCAGGAGGGGCCAGTTCACGCTCAACCATACTGAAGCTCCTGAAGACAAAGAAGATGGCGCTTTACTGATAAAGCTTAGAGGCCCAGAGCCCAAAGGCGGATTAGGGCCCATAGTGGTAATCCGCCATAGTTGTATAACTTGTGTTGTAAGTTAGGGAGGGAGAGACCGAGCCGAACACTTGTATGAGCCTGCCTCGGGACTCTGTAAACCGGACGGACGTCAACCTGTGTATATATAGGGACGACCCGGCGGCGGTTCAGAAACAAGAAACAACACCTCGAGAGCCAGACATAGCGTGTTTGCTCCCTAGCAATCGAAACCCCAACAATTCCATCACAACTAGACGTAGGCTTTTACCTTCATCGTAAGGGGCCAAACTAGTATAAAACTCACATGTCCTTTGTCTGGTTTAACCTCTTTAAGCTAACCCGTTGCAATGGCTCCACGACTAAGTCCTCTCACAAGGACATCTGACGTGATAATTCCACGACAGTACGCAGGTTACCGAGACCGTCAGGAATTTTGCTGCAGATTCAACCCGTATAGCGGACATATCCGATTGCTGCTATGTATTCCTGTTCACACGCGGCTGTCCGAATCCCGAGGAGATTGAGATATGTACTTCCCATGTGTGCTGATTACTAACATTTGGCATTTGAAGAACAAACAAGTACATCACGTGGAGATAAAAAAAGCCCATGGGGGAGTAGGGCCGGTCTTATGATTTTTGGGGCCCGGGGCAAAACTAGAACTGGGGGCCCTTATATTATATGAGAATTATAATAATAACAATGGATTTGAAATTTGTATAACAACCTTGCCTTCGCTCCTATAGCTACTGTCGTAACTGCATCTACGACATTGCGTTTGGATGATTCTTTTTGTGAGATCCACAGGTGTTACCCCGTGACTAGTTGTGTCGTTTCGGTATTGTGTGCTCGGTACGATAATTTTTTTGTTCAGATTTATTAGTCCTCATTTGGTTTTAACCCTACTTTGATCTAACATTTGACTAATAAACTATGTGTTATATATCACAAAATATAGATCATTCAAAACATCCTGCGAGTACTAACTCAATGATAGTTTTTTGGCATATAAGTCATAAATTTTTATAAGTTAAATTCTAACCAACTTTAGGCTCAACACTCAAGGGGGCATAATAAATTCAAACGGAGTCAGGCTGCAAGTGGACGTGGGCTGCCCGTGGTGCCCACTTAAAAGCCCGCATAATCTACATTCACGGACGCCCATGGATATGTGGGATATGTGGGATATGTGGGTTTGTCCCGTGGTGCCCGCATCCAGCCCACGTCCATCTCACTTCCTTGTATCAGGGCACGCCGCGATGATGCATTGTGAATTAGAACATGCTACCGTGTAGCTTTGCCATGGTTGCAGCGCGGCCGTCCACCTCGGCCACGGCAGCCTTAGCGCCTCCATGGACATCGTCGTCGTTGTCTCCGTCATGGTCGTAGCCGTCCGCCTCGGCCATGGCAGGCTTAGGGCCGCCATCATCGTCGTCCAGCTACGTCATGCTCGTAGCGCCGTCGTCACCTCGTCCACGGCCGCCTTAGCGCCGCCATGGACGTGGCCGTAATGTCGTCGTTGTTCAGCTCTGTCATGGTCGCCACGCACAGACATCTCTCATCGATCGATCAACAATCATTCACTCATTCTCTGTTTCATTTACTTTTGACGGTGCATGATGTCCAGCTTTAGGCCCCTTTCCGATGCATGTCAACACAAGAAGTTCTGGTGTTCCACGATCACTTTTTAGAATGCAAGAACATTTGAGCATTTGTTGCATCCTGTCGTGCTTGTACACGTTTGAATTCAGCTGCTCATTTGAGTGTATGAACTTTCAGACATGTTAATGAGATGTGGTTTGCCCACTAAACCGGATTATCCCGTGTAAAAATATGCGGGCATATGCGGGCCTCCCGCTTATACTATGCAGCTGATGTGGGGCGGACGCGGGCCTCCTGCGGAGAGTCCCACTTGCAGCCTGAAAACGGAGGAATTTTGTAGTACATGTAGCACAACCCTCACGCTCGCGTTGTATTTGGATTCTAATTAATATACACAAATACAAAATGATACGGAAAGACACTTAGATAAAACCAGAAATATATTTTATAGGTTGAATGACACAAGATATGCATTGTGTATGCGAAAGTAAATATAATTGAGATTGTGAGAAATGGTAATATGATATTCGACCATGTATATAGACGTGTTTTAGTTCTAGATACATTTTTTTGTCCATTTTGATGACAAGTATTTCCGGACAAAGGGAGTATACCTGAGATCGATTGGATTAACCATCAGCGTCGGTGATCGGACGACAGTGCTCGACGATGACGCAAAATAGACAGCTGCATGGCCCTGGCGGGAGGCGATCGGCCATTTGCAATGGTGTCCAACGATTGGGGCATCGCATCAGCCTTGTGTAACCCATCGATTCAGCGATCGTTGCGGCCTATAGAAACAGAAAACGCTAGATCGGGGCCTTAAGAAAAACGGTAGATCGGGGCTTGGAGATATGGAATAAGGATCTCTATTTTGAAGGAAGAGATAGACTAGAGTACATCTGTAGATACGACGTACACCTGCAGATGCACTAGTTGAGATATGGAATAGCCACGATAGAAGAAGGGAAGCTGCGTCTGCGTGCTTGACTTGCGTCTGCGAGATTAAAGGAAAGCTTCGTCTGCGTGCGTGACTTGCATCTTCGAGATTAATGGAAAGCTTTCGTCTGCAGGCTGTGCGATCCCTGCCTCGCTGGGCCGGCTACGTGCGTGCCTAGGGGAGGGGGCCCCTTGACCGTGGGGGCCCGGGGCGGTCGCCCCCCTGCCCCCCTAAGGGCCGGCCCTGTGGGGGCGCTAGTAGAACAAACTACTACTATTACAGGACAGGGCTATACGCCCATCACATCTTTTCAAGGCTGCTAAAAAAAGGGGTGCCAGGCTATCAGACAAAATTATCAGGGTCTGTGTTTGACGAAAGGTGATGGATGTTTCAGTACAAGTGCATTTTCACCGAGTGCATTATAACAAAGGATCGTATATCGTCTGAATATATCAGGTAATATCTATCCAATTTACTTTTTATCAGTACTTGTTAAATGTTTTGTGAAAACAACAACTTTGCCCTATAGTGTTGTTATATGCAGGTACATTATTCATTACAAAAGCGTTGATATATCGCGGATACGGAGCATGCGCCAGCATCATTTTTACTGGTGTTCGTCTATGTCGCCCAACTTCACGGACACACGTGTAAGCCGCTGCCCCAGCGGTCCGGTCTACATCAACGCACGCCGGCTTACAATGTGACGGACAACTTGGCCGTACGCCCCCGCGGCCGACTCTCCTGTCCATGCGGCTTACCACGCCTGCGATTGACTCGCCCTACTGCATCGGCTTACAACGCCGCAGCCGGTTCATTCGTCTGCTCCCGCAGCCGACCTGCCCGTGGTGATCATCAGCTCCGCGGTGGATAATTTCTGGCCTAACATATCAAGGTCAAATCTGTCCAATCAATTTTTATTGATACATTTTTATTCTTAAAAAAACAAATTACTCCGGCTTACGATATTATTTATGCAGGAGCAATTGTTAATCGCAAAAGCTATGACCGTGTCATGGATGTATAGCTCGCACCAACATTATAATGCGGTAGCATCTGACCACGCCATCAAGCTTAATGAATATATCTGCAAGCTGCCATTCTGCAGACCAGTTTACATCAACATGATGTGGTTAACTCGCCCGTCCGCACCGACTTACAATGCTGCGGCCGAATCATCTGTCTGAGCCGCCTATGATGCTGCAGTCGTTTTTGTCGTCCGTCTCTTGCGGCCTGGTCTACATCAATATACCGGGCCACGCCTGTCTGCATGAGCTATTTATTGAAGTATGAGCAAGTCACTGCTTGGGTAGCCCGGTTTTTCTTCCAACAAATTGGAGGCAAGTTATCATGTATTATCAGTCGCGTTCTGCACTGGATGGCTCAATGGGCAGGCGCACAAGTCGCCGCCACTACAATTTGGTTAACTTCAAACAGCCAATTGGAAGGAACCATTGGCCGAGTTGCCGACACGGCTCAGATGGGATCATTTATAACACGCCACAGTCACCTCAACCTTCTGTGGATTCACATCGCGCTATCAACACCAATGATATACACCTTCTACTATGGTCAAATATGGAGAATCTCAAGCCAACTCCTTGAGTCGTCTTGAGACTCGGGGGCTACAGTGGTAAGACAAGGAAGAATTGGCCGGTTTCAATGCATTCAAGAATTCCGGGTCATTGGAGGGAAAAGTAACCCGGTCCCGGAGATTACTGCTTTATCGATGAAAATTTAAAAGGCCGTCAGAAAAATTCTGGCTCACAATGATGCTTCCGGTTTACAATCCGGTTCAAGGGAAATCCCGTCTCCCACACAGCGCTGAAGCTCTCAATATCCGATTCAAAATCCGGTTTATGAGGAAACTGTCTCCCACAAAGCTCTGAAGCTCTCGAATCCGGTTAAAAAATTCTGGTTCAACAAAAATTATCTCTTGCAAAGTTGAGTTTTTAGGAAAAATTAAAGGTTGCCAAAGAAAGCTTGCTGCCATGATGCACGGTTCAAACATAGTTACCACACTTCCAATGGTCACTTGGGGTCTTCCTGCTCATCGAACATAGCTGTCGGTACCCTCTTGATCGGCGCAATGCCAAAACTTATGATCACTAGGGGGCTTCCTGTTCAAACATAGGTCGTATTCGAACCAAAGAGAACATGGCTGTCGGTACCCTTTTGATCGGCACACTGCCAAACTCACTAGGGGCTTCTTGATCGTATTCGTATCATAGCTCAACCCCTTTGGGTCCGATGTTGATTGTATTCGAATCAGTGTTGTTAAAAAACTCTCAAGGTCATTAGGGGGCTTCCTGTTCAAACATAGGTCGTATTTGAACCAAAGAGAACATAGCTGTCGGTACCCTCTTGATCGGCGCAACGCCAAAGCCACTAGGGTCTACATGATCGTATTTGAATCCTAGCTTAACCCCTTTGGAACAGTTTACTGATCGTATTCGAATCAGAAGCGTTGATTTTCTTCTTGTTTGGCTTAAGTTTTTTTGAACACAATCCTTGATTTGATCTTGAGACTTTTTTGGTTCAGATCTAAGCATAAGTGGGGTTTAAATTTAACCTGACTTGGCTTTGACGATAAGTAGCCAGCATATGACAATCATAAAACACTTGGAAGTTTTGGCTTCTAAAGATTGGGTGATCACCCTTACTGCACAGGTCACACAAACCGGCAGTACAATTCAATATCACAGGTATGATATTGTTTATGCATGATTTCGTTTAAACCAGCCCTGGCTATGGACTTAAAATCGCCGGTATATTTTGGATTGCGCCATTGGAATCATGCGTTTGTCAATCATTTGATTATTGCCCTTATTGGATACGGTGATATAAGCCGTCAGTATGAGCCAATTCTACAGGTATGTGTTCCTGATTATATAAATATGTGAGGTTGGATGACCCGCCCTGGCTTTTGATGTTGAGTAGCCAGTATGTTTAGGCTTGAATTGCCTTAATCCTAGTCTTTTCCATAATTGCATAAAGACTATATTATGTTTGGGCTATTACCCGCCCTGGCTTTTGACGTTAGTCGCCAGACATATGTTGTTTAAACTCTGTAGGATTTGCAGTACTATGACTTATATAAATGCTTAAGTTCAATCTTATCATTAAAATTGATGCTTCAAAATGATTATCCGTTCTGGATTTTCTCAAAGATTATAAGCCGCCGGGTTATAAAAATTCCGGCTTACAATGGAGGCATATTAAATCGCCATCGGCCAAGAGCCGCCGGGTATTTAAACTCCGGATTTACTTGTCAACAGATAAGTTATTCAAAGTCACTTTAGCGCCATGGCTATTATTTTATCAATGTATATGATTTATTTTACAATGGAAGGAATAGTCCCGAGTCGCTGCAGGCTTACGACCCGGCACTTGGGGGCTACATTATTCAGATTAAGATCATATCAAATATATAGCTCCCATGTCACTGCCAGCATGCACCATGGCACTTGGGGGCTAATGCAAAGTCATTTTTTTCTCAACTTATTGAAGACCCGACTCATCACATTGTAATGAGCCGGCCCTTGGGAGCTACCAATTGCTCCTGTAAAAAATTCAAGGTACACAAGCATTAATCCATTATATTGAATGGTCCACTACTCAGTTGGTAGAGTATAAAGCTTTTAACCTTGTGGACATGGGTTCAAGCCCCATGGTGGAGGTTTATATTATATGATGTTATTATCAATAAATTATATACAAAGTCCTAGCTCAGTATTATCTTACTGACCCAACCCTTGGGGGCTACACGTTGCTGTTCAAGTTTACATGGTTATATCTACAAAGTCCCTTCTCATTATTGCATAATGACCCGACCCTTGGGGGCTACACTGGTTGAAGTTTTCATGAGCATAAGGCAATTACAAGTCCTAGGTTGCTGCAAGCATGACAATCCGACACTTGGGGGCTATAGGTGATATTCATATAAGGGAGAAAAAATCTTCAAATTCTCAGTTTAGAGCAGACCAGATTAACCCGGTGTCTAGAACAATCATGACCCGGTATCATTTATTTATAACCCAGCAAATTTTGGCAATCATAAATCGGCAAGATCTACATCTTTAAGCCGGCTGAACATCCGTTGAATATTTGAAGACCAATATTTTTGTCAAGTCATAGCATTGAAGGCCGACTCAAATGGATTATTTCTTATAATATTTGTCTACAAGAACCAATGTCAGCAAATTGGTTATGAAGCTGGCCTATTGACCCGGATTTTTTAGAAAAAGTGCCTGGATTTTTTGCATGGGCAAAGTTTGGACATATCTGTTAAAGGAGATTTGCTATAAGATCTTAAGTATGCATCCAGGAGGAAATGACAAGGACATAAAGATTATCAGGTGCCGGTTCAGGAAAATATTTAACCCGGAGCATCACCTATCAAGTTTGTTATTGTGTTTATTTTACAGGATCAGTTTAACATGGATAAATCCAATTTAAACTGGGGGCTAATGTCGGGGATATACCCCGCGGTATGACCCGACCGAAAGTATGACCCAGCCGGGCTTGGCGTTTTCATTGGTAACCCGCCGGAGGACTGGCGACTCACGAGTCTGGCGGCTCACTGGTCTGACGACTCACGAGCCTGGCGACTCACGGATGGCCCTAACGGAGGGTCAGATAGAAGACTAGGCCCAAGGCCCAGAAGGCCGGCTCATCTTATGGTGGGCCGGTTTACGAGGAAAGGCATAAGGAGTTTTCCCTTAAGGGGGCAGACAAGGATTCCAATTGTAATAGACTAGTCCTAATCCTAATAGGACTCTACATGTAACCCGCCCCTTTAACTTATATAAGGAGGGGCAGGGCACCCCAAGAGGGACAGACAAGAAACAAACTCTAGGGCTAGACCCAACTAGAAGAGAGTCGGAGATACGATGTCTCCCTCATGAGCATAATGAGACCTGGCCACAAACATCATGTAGGGCTATTACCGGATGATATTTCCCGTGGCCCGAAGCTCTCTAAATCTTTATCTTGTGTGTTGATCCGCCTCGCGTCTCTCATCCCAATCAACCCTTCTCAAGCTACCACATAGATGCGTTGGCCTCGCGACTAAGTCCTTACACTAAGGACATCTGCCATGACAATTCCACGACATGGACTATTACTCACCGTTTTGGGGTCCCAAAGCGATTTTTATGGTTGTTGAACCCCAAGGTGCGCTTACGTATCGTTCATCAACACTCACAGTTTTGGGGTAAGGAGCAATTCCATGGTTACTTAGCCCCGAGGTGCGCTTACAAGCAGCTCATTAACACTCACTGTTTTAGCCGATTTTGGCCTGTTTCGTGGAATATTACTCACCATTTTGGGGTCCCGGAGTGAATTTTATGGTTGTTGAAGCCCAAGGTGCACTTACGTGTCGTTCATCAACACTCGCCATTTTGGACGATTCTGGCCCGTTTCATGGGCTATTACTCACCATTTTGGGGTCCCGGTGCAATTTTCCATGGTTTTTGAACTCCAAGGTGCGATTACGTGCAGGTCATCAACACTCGCCGTTTTGGCTGATTCTGGCCAGTTTCATTGACTATTCTCACCATTTTGTGGTTCCGGAGCGATTTTTACGATTCCTAAACCCCAAGGTGTGCTTACGTATCGTTCATCAACACTCATCGTTTTGGCCGATTCTAGCCCGTTTCATGGGCTATTACTCACCTATCTGGGGTCCTGGAGCGATCTTTATGGTTACTGAACCCCAAGATGCACTTACCTGTCTGTCATTATACTTCACTGTTTTGGCCGATTCTGGCCCGTTTCATGGGCTATTACTCAACATTTTGAGGTCCAAGTGCGATTTCCATGGTCTTTGAACTCCAAGGTGCGTTTACGTGCAAGTCATTAACACTCACCGTTTTTCCTGATTCTGGCCCATTTCGTGGACTGTTACTCACCATTTTGAGGTCCTGGAGCGATTTTTATGGTTTCTAAACCACAAGGTGCGCTTACGTATGGTTCATCAACACTCGCTGTTTTGACTGATTCTAGCCCGTTTCATGGGCTATTACTCACCTACCTGGGGTCCCGGAGCGATCTTTGTGGTTACTGAACCCCAAGGTGCGCTTACGTGTCATGGTCATTAACACTCGCAATTTTGGCCGATTCTGGCCCGTTTCATGGACTATTACTCACAGTTTTGGGGTCCTGGAGCAATTTCCACGATTAACGATCCCAAGGGTGCACTTACATGTCGTTCATCAACACTCGTGGTTTGGGCCGATTCTAGCCCGTTTGATTGGCTATTACTCACCATTTTGGGGTCCCTGTGCGATTTCCATTGTTGTTGAACTCCAAGGTGCTATTACGTGCAGGTCATCAACACTCGCCGTTTTGGCTAATTCGGACCATCTCATGGGCTATTGCTCAACATCTTGAGGTCCTGGAGGGATTTCCCCGATTAATGATCCTTGAGGTGCGTGTACGTGTAGGTCATCAACACTAGCAGTTTTGGCTGACTTTGGCGCGTTTCGTGGATTATTACTCACCATTTTGGTGTCTTAGAGCAATTTCCACGATTGATGAATCTCGCGGTGCATTTACCTATCGGTCATCAAGACTCGCAGGTTAGTCCGATTCTGGCCCGTTTCATGGGCTATTATTCACCGTTTTGGGATCCTGGAGCGATTTCCATGGTTGTTGAACCCTAAGGTGCGCTTATGTGCACGTCATTAACACTCGTTGTGTTGGTTGATTCTGGCCCGTCTCATTGTCTATTGCTCACTATTTTGAGGTCCTGGAGCGATTTCCACGATTATTGATCCCTGAGGTGCGTTTACGTGTAGATCATCAACACTAGCAGTTTTGCCCGATTTTGGCGTGTTTCATGGACTATTAGTCCCCATTTTGGGGTCTTGATGCGATTTCCAAGAGTGATGAAACTCGGGGTGCATTTACCTATCGATCATTAACACTCGCAGGTTTGGCCGATTCGCGCCCCTTTCTTGGACTATTACTCACCGTTTTGGGGTCCCAAAGCGATTTTCCTGGTTGATGAACCCTAAGGAGCGCTTACATGCATGACATTAATACTCGCCATTTTGGCCGAGTCTGGCCTGTTTCATGGACTATTACTTACCGTTATGGGGTCCCATTGTGTCGTGGATATATCACGTCAGATGTCCTTAGTGTTACGACTTAGTCGCGAGGCCAACACATCTATGTGGTAGCTTGAGAGGGGTTGAGCGGAATCGAGAGACGCAACACAAGACAAAGATTTAGACAGCTTTGGGCCCCGGGAAACATCATCCGGTAATAACCCTACGTGCTGCTTGTGGCTAGGTCTCATTATTCTCATGAGGGAGTCGCCGCATAAACCGGCTCTCCCCTTAATTGTGTCTAGCCCTTGAGGTTATTTCCTCTTGCTTGTCCCTCTTTGGGGAGCCCTGCCCCTCCTTATATATGTTGAAGGGGCGGTTTACATGACTAGTCCTAGTTGGATTAGGATTACTCTATTACAAGTGGAGTCCTAGTACCGCTTCCTTTGTAGGAAAATATTCCTTGTGCTTTCCTCATAAACCGGCTTCTGGGACACCGGGTCTTGTCGTTCCTCTGATCCACTCGCCGGGTCACCCATGAATCGCCAGGCTCGGGCGGGTCGCTTAGTGAGTCGTCCAGTCCGGCCGGGTTACGCCGCGGGGTATATCCCCGACATTAACCCCCAGTTTAATTTAGATTTATCCATGTTAAACTCATCTGCAGCATAAACACAAGAGCAAATTTGGCGGCTTGTGCTCTGGGTTAAATATTTTGTAAGCCGGCACCTGATCATCCTTAAGTCCTTGTCATTACCTCCTTGTAGGAAATCTGGGTCAGTAGACCAACTTCATGATCAATTTGCTTGTAGAAAAAATGTTGTAAATAAAGAATCCATTTGACTCGGCCTTCAATGATCTAACTTGGCAAAAATATTGGTCTTCAAATATTCAACTGATATTCAGCCGGTTTGAAAATTGCCGATCTATGATTTCCAAAATCGCCGGGTTATAAAAATTGATAATTCCGGGTCATGATTGTTTCCAACGCCGGTTCATGATTGTTGCCAACGCCGGTTCATGATTGTTGCAGACACCGGGTCATAATGATTGGAGATGCGGGGTCAATCTGGTTTGCTCAAAATTGAAAATCGAAAGAGATTTCTCCCTTATATCCATATTACCTGTAGCCCCCAAGTCTTGAACAGAACAAAGTGATGATTTGAGACTTGTATCCATATAATTACTGTCACTTTGAAGAAATCCATGTTGTTCATCTCAGTCACTAATAAAAACTGAATACTCCATATATGTAGCCCCCAAGTGCCAGGTTGTCATGCTTGCAGCAACCTGGGACTTTGAAATTGCCTTATGCTCATAAAAACTTCAACCAGTGTAGCCCCCAAGGGCCGGGTCATTATGCAATAATGAGCAAGGACTTTGTAAATATAATCGTGTAGATTTGAGCAGTGACGTGTATCCCCCAAGGGCCGGCTCAGTAAGATAATATTGAGATGGGACTGGATATATACTTCAATGAAAATAACACCATCTGATGTAACCCCCATCATGGGGCTTGAATCCACGTCCACAAGGTTAAGAGCCTTGTGCTTTACCAACTGAGCAGTGGACCTTTCAATATAATGGATAAAAATCTTTGCACCTTGAATTGTTGACAGGAGCAATTGGTAGCCCCCAAGGGCCGGCTCATTATAATGTGATGAGTCGGGTCTTCAATAAGATGAGAAAAAAATGACTTTGCATTAGCCCCCAAGTGTCATGGTGCTTGCTTCCAGCGACATGAGACTTGCATATTTGATGTAATCTCAACTTAAATAATGTAGCCCCCAAGTGTCGGGTTGTAAGCCTGCAGTGACTCGAGACTATTCCTTCAATTGTAGAATAAATCAAATCCATTGATAATATGATAGCCATTGCGCTAAAGCGATTTTGAAAACCTTGATCATAATACAGGTTATTGATAACCATAATAAAATCCAGCCATGTTGGCTATTTGAAGATTTGAATAATATAATCCAATGATTTATGAGCGCATGATTCCCATGGCGCAATCTAAATATATACTGGCGACTTATAGTCCAAAGCCAGGCCGGGTTAGCAAACACCGGATAATTTCTTATCATATACTGGCGACTTATCGTCTTAACGCCAGACCGGGTTAATAAACTTCGGTGATTTATATTTTGCTTTATTCAACCTGTTTGTGTATACAACAAGTTTGAAGTGTCCTGGCGGTTTACCGTCGGACGGGTCATAATGCCCATCATATAACCCAGGTTTATAACCAAGGCTGCACTTAAGAATAATCAAATATGAAATATATCATACATGTGACATTCAATCACATCATTGGTTTACCAACTTTTTGTAGTAAGGGTGTTAACCCAAATCTGGAGTGCTGATAACTCCCCTTATATTTTGCCGGTTTGTAATAAAACCGTGCCGGGTTGTAATAAACACCGTATGATCATCCTGGCGACTTGTAGTGAAAGCCAGACCGGGTTAATAATCACCAGTTTATAATTGAATGTGGTCTGACAACTTGTAGCTGAAACCAAGCCGGGTTAACAAACACCGGGTTAATTTGATGACTTATAGTCATGCCGGGTCAATAGATGTCGGTTCAACATAAAACCTTATCAAAAGAGAAAAATCTTGACACACAAAGGCAAATAAAATCTTGTAGTCGAGGCTTTTCAAGGGTTGCCAGGCCCAAATTCAAGGATTTTCATGGGCTGCCAGGCCGCTGAGTTAAACCATTTCGCAAAGCCTTTTAAGATGGGCCTCCAATTAACCAATCATCGTTTTAACTTTGACAAGTTCAGGGTCTGTGTAAGATTGACTTGTCAAACATTCGGCAGGTCATACCAGGATTACCTGGAAGGAGTGGCTTACTTGATGAAGGCAGGTTAACCCGGGGTTTTAGGTGAATACACCCGGCTTCCAAGCCTGGCTCGATAGCCTATTACAAGGGTCCTTTCAAACTCTTTGTTGCTTTGCACAAAGAGCCCTCAAGTAACTTTGTGAGTTGTGCTCGGTGGGTGCCTATGTTTGAGTTGTGCTTTTGCAACACTCTCTTTGGCCCCTAAGTGATTTCCTGTTGGCATTACGCCGATCAAGAGATGTAGCTATGATTCGAATACGACCAAGCCCCCAAGTGATTTCCCTGGTGGCCTTACACCGATCAAGAGGTGTAGCTATGGTTCGAATACGACCTAGCCCCCAAGTGATATATTACTGAGCTGTGCTCGCCCGATGCCTATGTTTGAGTTGTGCTGTGCAACAAACTATCTTTGGCCCCTTTTGACTTTTCTGAGAACTCAAACTTTGCGAGAGATATTTCTTCTTGAACCAGATGTTAAACCGGATATTGAGAGCTTCAAAGCTTTATGGGAGACATCTTTCCCTTGAATCGGATCTTAAACCGGAATCTTCATTTTCAGCCGGAAATTTTCTGGCGACCTTTAAACTCGAACTTGCGAGAGATTAATTCTTTTTGAACCAGAAATTCTTAAACCAGATTTGAGAGCTTCAGAGCTTTGTGGGAGAACAGATTTCCCTTGAACCGGATCTTAAACCGGCATTCTTTATTTTGAACCAAAAAATTCTTCTGACGACTTTTAAATTTTCGCCAATAAGGCAGTAGCCTCCGGGACCGGGTTATCTTTCCCTCCAATGTCCTGGGGTTCTTGACTTCACTGAAAACCGCAGACATTTGCTGAGTCATATTATTGTAGCCCCCGAGTCTCAAGGTGACTCGAGGAGTTGGCTTGAGATTCTCCATATTGGACCGTGATATAAACCGGCAAAAAATGGCGTATCATTGGTGTTGATAGCACGATGTAAATCCACAGAAGGTTGAGGTGACCGTGGCGGGTTATAAATGATCCCGTATGAGCCATGTCAGCAACTCGGCCAATGGTTCCTTCCAAGGCTATTTGAAGTTAATCAAACTGTAGTGGTGGCGACTTGTGCGCCTGCCCACTGGGCCACCCAGTGCAGACGGCGGTTCATAGTATATGATAATTTGCCTTCATTTTGTTGAAAGAAAACCGGGCTAGCCAAGCTGTGACTTGCTCATACTCAATGAATAGCTCATGCAGACAGGTGCGACCTGGCATGTTGATGTAGACCAGTTCGTGAGAGACGGACGAGAAATACGTCTGCATCATCAGAGGTGGCACAGACAGATGAGTCGGCCGCGGCATTGTAAGCTGGTGCGGACGAGCAAGTTGTCCTCCTCATTGTAAATCGGCGCGGACGCATGAACCCGCCGCGAGAGCGGACGTGCGAGTCATTCGTTGTGTTGTAAGCCGGTGCGGACGCGCGAGTCAATTACAGGCGCAGTCCCTGCTAGTTGATGTAGACCGGGCCGTACGGGCGACGGCTTGTGCGCGTCTATTCATCGGGTAATATGTTACGGACTATCGCCGAGCGAAATATTGTCAGCCCGTGCTCCATACCCATGGTATAAACCATATTTGTAGTGAATGATTGTCCTGTATACACAGATCAAAGTAATTGTTCTTTGACAAAAATAATACGTGCTAATAAAATAGACTTTAGATGGATAGCACCTGATTCGTTTAGGCCGAAAATTATCCATCGCGGAGTTGATGATCACCGCGTTGAAGCTGAAATAAACCATGGTCGAGTCGGCCGCGGGGGTAGACATATGAATCGGCCCAGCGTTTGTAAGCTGGTGCGGATGAGCAAATTATCCTCCGTGTTGTAAGCCGGCACGGACGCCTGAACCGGCGGTGAAGGCGGACGGGCGAGTCGTCCATGGTGTTGTAAGTTGGTGCGGACGGGCGAGTCGGCCGACGCATTGATGTAAACCGGACCGCGTATGCATGTCCGTGAAGATGCGCGGTACAGCCGAACGTGCATCCGCAGTATAATGGCATAAACATTTGTCCTGTGTAAAAATCTTACATGGCAGAATAATTGTTCTTTGACAAAAAAAAATAAGTGTTAATAAGATAAACTTAGATGGATATCACCTGATGTTTTGTGAACGACAGATGATCTGTACGTGAACACTGATTAGCTTCTATCTGATCTGGTGTGCCTTTTGCCTCACGTAGCCTTCTCTTAACTTTCTTTTTCCTTCCTTTTTACTTTGAGGGTAGTAGACCACATGGATATACATAACTGTAATTAAGGTCACATAGTAATACTCCCTCCGTTCTTGCACATAGACTCTAGCACAGGTACAAATGTGTGCACTAGGTTTTGGACAAGATTTGTCCCAGTGTTAGTATACGGGTATGCTGGCTACTGTTTGTCCCATGCGAACATCCACATTCAGGAAGCGAAAATGGCAGTGGAGCGAGACACTTGCCAAGGATGCCGCAGCGGCTTGTAGGCGATGCCCATAGGACGACAGCTCGGGCCAGAGGAGGAGTGCCGGAATCGCAACGGTCATGGTAGCACAGGCACAAGGTGAGCCGACAGTGATGAGCGGGTTCCTGCCTCCGCACTGTGGGCAGAGGTGAGCAGACAGCTTGGAAGGCGTGAGGCCAACAGAGGCGAGGCGGAAACGAGCGGCTTGTCCGCAGCGGTGGCTCTGCCGCGGGCGGCTCGGAGGCACAAGACCTCAGCGGAGGCGGTGGCTGTGCCGCGGGCGGCTCGGCGGCGCCGGACCTTGGCGGAGGCGGCGGGCGGGCGGCTCGGAGGCACCGGGTCCTTAGCGGAGGCGGTGAACATGGCGATGCCCGAAGCGTCGTGTAGTGCAAGCGACTAAGCAGCACAGCCAGACGCCAGCAAAGGCGGCAGGCGCTCGAGATAAGGCCTGGCGGTTCTCAGCTGCCAACCAGCCAGTCCCGATGCCACAGGGGTGAGATGAGGCCTGGCGACTCTTGGTCAAACCTACTGTGACTCGGCGTCAACGAATCTGGGTCGGACAAGGCTCGGCCGGCTTTCAGACGAGCGGCGAATTGATTTTCTTCCTTTTCTTGTTTTCGACAGTAGACCACATGCCATGGTTTTGATTGATTTTAATCTCTGAAACGTATATGGGCTGACCACCAACGGGATTGAAAGGAACCCGCGATTAATCCTCTTATTAAGATTGCTCCTGGTTGTCTAGCAGTAGCGATCAAATCCATGACTAGCACTAGCAGCAGTAAAAAACACGCCAGATCTCCTCGGAAGCAGACGACCACTCGACGAAAACAGGTCCACCTGATTTTCTTCATGGGTGTAATAATAACCATGCGTGTTGAAGGTACTGAATTTGCATCAGAACGCATCGTGGTGTGTCCAGAGCTCGTGGTGACCCAGGCATTAACACTTGCCATTTTGGCCGATTCTGGCCTGTTTCATGGACTATTACTCACCGTTTTGGGGTCCCATAGTGTCGTGGATATGTCACGTCAGATGTCCTTAGTGTCAGGACTTAGTCGCGAGGTCAACACATCTATGTGGTATCTTGAGAGGGGTTGAGCGGAATCGAGAAATGCAACACAAGACAAAGATTTAGACAGCTTCGGGCCCCGGGAAACATCATCCGGTAACAACCCTACACGTTGTTTGTGGCTAGGTCTCATTATGCTCATGAGGGGGTCGCCGCATAAACCGGCTCTCCCCTTAATTGTTTCTAGCCATTGAGGTTATTTCGTCTTGCTTGTCCCTCTTTGGGGAGCCCTGCCCCTCCTTATATATGTTGAAGGGGCGGTTTACATGACTAGTCCTAGTTGGATTAGGATTACTCTATTACAAATGGAGTCCTAGCCGGGTCACCCATGAATCGCCAGGCTCAGGCGGGTCACTTAGTGAGTCGTCCAGTCCGGCCGGGTTATACTTCCGGCCGGGTTACACTGCGCGCTTATGTGTCGTTCATCAACACTCGCCATTTTGGCCAATTCTGGCCTGTTTCATGGGCTATTACTTATCGATTTGGTGTTCCGGAGCGATTTTTATGGTTACTGAACCCCAATGTGCACTTATGTCCAGGTCATTAACATTCACAGTTTTGGCCGATTCAGGCCCATTTCATGCACTATTACTCACTGTTTTGGGGCCCCAAAGCGATTTTTATGGTTGCTAAAGCTCAAGGTGCGCTTAAGTGTCGTTCAACAACACTCGCCATTTTGGCCAATTCTGGCCCGTTTCGTGGACTATTATCCACCTTTTTGGTTCTCCAGAGCGAATTTTATGGTTGCTGAAGCCCAAGGTGCGCTTACGTGTTGTTCATCAACAATCGCCATTTTGGCCGATTCTTGCCCATTTCATGGGCTATTACTCATCGATTTGGGGTTCCGGAGCGATTTTTATGGTTACTGAAGCCCAATGTGCGTTTACGTCCAACTCATTAAAACTCACAGTTTTGGCCGATTCAGGCCCATTTCGTGCACTATTACTCAACGTTTTGGGGTCCCGAAGCGATTTTTATGGTTGCTGAAGCCCAAGGTGTGCTTACGTGTCGTTCAACAACACTCGCCATTTTGGCCGATTCTGGCCCGTTTCATGGGCTAATACTCATCGATTTGGGGTTCCGGAGCGATTTTCATGGTTACTGAACCCCAATGTGCGCTTACGTGGAGGTCATTAGCACTCACAATATTGGCCGATTCTGGCCCGTTTCGTGAACTATTACTCACCGTTTTGGGGCCCGAAGCGATTTTAATGGTTGCTGAACCCCAAGATGCGCTTGCGTGTCATTCTTCAACACTCGCCATTTTGCCCGATCCTGGCCTGTCTCATGGGCTATTACTCACCGTTTTCGGGTTCCGGTGCGGTTTCCATGGTTTTTGAACTCCAAGGTGCAATTACGTGCATGTCATCAACAGTCACCGTTTTGGCTGATTCTGGGCCGTTTCGTGGACCATTTTGGGTTCCCGGAGCAATTTTTATGATTGCTAAACCCCAAGGTGTGCTTACGTATCGTTCATCAACACTCGCCGTTTTGGCCGATTCTAGCCCATTTCATGGGTTATTACTCACAGTTTTGGGGTCCCTGTGCGTTTACGTGTAGGTCATCAACACTAGCAGTTTTGGCCGATTTTCGCGCGTTTCGTGGACTATTAGTCACCATTTTGGGGTCTCGGAGTGATTTCCATGATTGATGAACCTCGGGTTGCATTTACCTATCAGTCATCAACACTCGTGGGTTTGTCCGATTCTGGCCCGTTTCGTGGACTATTACTCACTGATTTGGGGTCCCGAAGCGATTTTCTTAGTTTATGAACCCCAAGGTGCGCTTACGTGCATGGCATTAACACTCGCCGTTTTGGCCGATTCTGACCCATTTCGTGGACTATTACTCACTGTTTTGGGGTCCCAGAGCGATTTTTATGGTTGCTGAATCCCAAGGTGCGCTTACGTATCATTCATCAACACTCACCGTTTTGGCCGATTCTGACCCGTTTCATGGACTATTACTCACAGTTTTGGGGTAAGGAGCAATTTCCATGGTTACTGAACCCCGAGGTGCGCTTACGTGCAGGTCATTAACACTCGCTATTTTGGCCGATTCTGGCCCGTTTCGTGGACTATTACTCACCATTTTGGGGTCCCGAGTGAATTTTATGATTGCTGAAGCCCAAGGTCCGCTTACGTGTCGTTCATCAACACTTGCCATTTTGGTCGATTCTTGATTTGGGGTTCCAGAGCGATTTTTATGGTTACCGAACCATTTTGGCCGATTCTGGCCCGTTTCATGGACTATTGCTCACCGTTTTGCGGTCTAGAAGCGATTTTAATGGTCGCTGAACCCCAAGATGTGCTTACATGTCATTCATCAACAACCGCTGTTTTGTCCGATTCTGGCCCGTTTGATGGGCTATTGCTCACCATTTTGGGGTCCCGGTGCAATTTTCCATGGTTTTTGAATTCCAAGGTGCGATTACGTGCGGGGCATCAACACTCACCGTTTTGGTTGATTCTGGCCAATTTCATTGACTATTCTCACCATTTTGTGGTCCCGAAGCGATTTTTATGATTCCTAAACCCCAAGGTGTGCTTACGTTTGGTTCATCAACACTTGTTGTTTTGGCTGATTCTAGCCCGTTTCATGGGCTATTACTCACCTATATGGGGTCCCGGAGCGATCTTTATGGTTACTGAACCCCAAGGTGCGCTTACATGTCGGTTATCATAACTCGCCGTTTTGGCCGATTCTGGCCTGTTTCATGGCCTATTACTCAGCATTTTGGGGCCCCAGTGCGATTTCCATGGTCTTTGAACTCTAAGGTTCCTTTACGTCCAGGTCATTAACACTCGCCGTCTTGGCTGATTCTGGCCCATTTTGTGGACTGTTACTCACCATTTTGGGGTCCCGGAGCAATTTTTATGGATTCTAAACCCAAGGTGCGCTTACGTATGGTTCATCAACACTCGTCGTTTTGACTGATTTTGGCCCGTTTCGTGGACTATTACTCATAGTTTTGGGGTTCTAGAGCGATTTCCACGATTGACGATCCCAAGGGTGTGCTTACATGTCATTCATCAACACTCGTCGTTTCGGCCGATTCTAGCCCGTTTCATTGGTTATTAATCACCATTTTGGGGTCCCTGTGTGATTTCCATGGTTGTTGAACTCCAAGGTGCTATTACGTGCAGGTCATCAACACTCGCCGTTTTGGCTAATTCGGGCCGTCTCATGGGCTATTGTTCACCAGCTTGAAATCCTGGAGCGATTTCCCCGATTAATGATCCCCGAGGTGCGGGTACCCAAAGGTGCGCTTACGTATTACTCACCACGTGCAGGTCATCATCACTAGCAGTTTTTGCCAACTTTGGCGCGTTTCGTGGACTATTACTCACCATTTTGGGGTCTTAGAGCGATTTCCACGATTGATGAACCTCGGGGTGCATTTACCTATCGGTCATCAACACTCGCAGCTTTGGCCGATTCGGACCCGTTTCGTGGACTATTACTCACCGTTTTGGGGTCCCGAAGCGATTTTCTTGGTTGATGAACCCCAAGGAGCGCTTACATGCATGACATTAACACTCGCTGTTTTGGCCGATTCTGGCCTGTTTCGTGGACTATTATTCACCGTTTTGGGGTCCCACAACGATTTTTATGGTTGCTGAACCCAAAGGTGCGCTTACGTATCATTCATCAACACTCACCGTTTTGGCCGATTCTGGCCCGTTTCATAGACTATTACTCACCGTTTTGGGGTAAGGAGCAATTTCCATGGTTACTGAACCCCGAGGTGCACTTATGTGAAGGTCATTAACACTCGTTATTTTGGCCGATTCTGGCCCGTTTCATGGACTATTACTCACCATTTTGTGGTCCTAGAGTGATTTTTATGGTTGCTAAACCCCAAGGTGCGCTTACGTGTTGTTCATCAACACTCGCCATTTTGGGCGATTCTTGCCCGTTTCATGGGCTTTAACTCATCGATTTGGGGTTCCGAAGCGATATTTATGGTTACTGAACCCCAATGTGCGCTTAGCTGCAGGTCATTAGCACTCGCCATTTTGGCCGATTCTTGCACGTTTCGTGAACTATTACTCATCGTTTTGGGGTCCCGAAGCGATTTTAATGGTTGTTGAACCACAAGATGCACTTATGTGGCATTCATCAACACTCACCGTTTTGCCCGATCCTGGCCCGTTTCATTGGCTATTACTGACCGTTTTGTGGTCCGTGTGCGATTTCCATCGTTTTTGAACTCCAAGATGTGCTTATGTGCACGTCATCAACACTCGCTGTTTTGGCTGATTCGGCCCATCTCATGGGCTATTGCTCACCTTTTTGAGAACCTGGAGTGATTTCCATGATTAATGATCCCCGAGACGCGATTTTGGTGCGTTTCGTGGACTATTAGTCACCATTTTGGGGTCTCGGAGTGATTTCCATGATTGATGAACCACGGGGTGCATTTACCTATCAGTCATCAACACTCATAGGTTTGTTCGATTCTGGCCCGTTTCGTGGACTATTACTCACCGTTTTGGGTCCCAAAGCGATTTTCTTGGTTTATGAACCCCAAGTTGCGCTTAGATGCATGACATTAACACTCACCGTTTCGGGGTCCCGGAGCGATTTTTATGGTTGCTGAAACCCAAGGTGCGCTTACGTATCATTCCTCAGAACTCACCATTTTGGCCGATTCTGACCCGTTTCATGGCCTATTACTCAATGTTTTGGGGTAAGGAGCAATTTCCATGGTTACTGAACCCCGAGGTGCGCTTACGTTCAGGTCATTAACACTCGCTGTTTTGGCCGATTCTGGCCCGTTTCGTGGACTATTATTCACCATTTTGGGGCCACGGAGTAATTTTTATTGTTGCTGAAGCCCAATGAGGGAGTTCCGGACTAGGGGGTGTCCGGATAGCCGAACTATCATCATCGGCCGGACTCCAAGACTATGAAGATACAAGATTGAAGACTTCGTCCCGTGTCTGGATGTGACTTTCCTTGGCGTGGAAGGCAAGCTTGGTGATACGGATATGTAGATTTCCAACCATTGTAACCGACTCTGTGTAACCCTAGCCCTCTCCGGTGTCTATATAAACCGGATGGCTTTAGTCCATAGGACGAACAACAATCATACCATAGGCTAGCTTCTAGGGTTTAGCCTCCTTGATCTCGTGGTAGATCCACTCTTGTAACACACATCATCAATATTAATCAAGCAGGACGTAGGGTTTTACCTCCATCAAGAGGGCCCGAACCTGGGTAAAACATCGTGTCCCTTGTCTCCTATTACCATCCGCCTAGACGCACAGTTCGGGACCCCCTACCCGAGATCCGCCGGTTTTGACACCGACATTGGTGCTTTCATTGAGAGTTCCTCTGTGTCGTCACCGATAGGCTCGATGGCTTCTTCGACCATCGTCAACGACGCAGTCCAGGGTGAGACCTTTCTCCCCAGACAGATCTTCATATTTGGAGGCTTCGCACTGCGGGCCAATTCGCTTGGCCGTCTAGAGCAGATCGAAAGCTACGCCCCTGGCCGTTAGGTCAGATTTGGAAGTTTGAACTTCACGGCTGACATCCGCGGGGACTTGATCCTTGATGGATCCGAGCCACAGCTGAGCGTGCCGCACTGTCACGGTGAGCATGATTTAGCTCTGCATCCGGACAGTACCCTGGAGGCCGCACTCAAACCCGCTCCGATCTTCAATTCGGAGCTGGCTGCGCAGATCGAGGACGGATGGCTAGACACCGCCTCGGGAGCTGCAACCTCCACGGCGATAGAGACGAACACTGACTTGTCCCTCATAGAGCTCGTGACTTTGAGGTGTCGGACTCCTCGCCGGACTCCGAACCTCCTACGCCCCCTCCGATCGAATCCGATTGGGCGCCGATCATGGAGTTCATAGCAGCGGACATCTTTCAACACTCACCTCTCAGAGACATCTTGAGTTCGCTAAAGTATCTCTTGTTATCAGGAGAGCCCTGGCCGGACTGCGGCTAGGACGGTTGGGATGCGGATGACGAAGAAATTCAAAGCCCACCCACCACCCACTTGGTAGCCGCTGTCGACGATCTAACCGACATGCTAGACTACGACTCCGAAGACATCGACAGTATGGACGACGATGCTGGAGACGAACAAGAACCAGCGCCGACCGGGCACTGGAAAGCCACCTCATCATATGACATATACATGGTGGATATCCCAAAGGATGGGAATGGCGAAGGAACAGAGGAGGATGACCCCTCCAAGAAACAGCCCAAGCGCCGACGTCAGCGGCGCCGCTCTAAATCCCGCCACAGCAAGAATGAAGATTCCGGCACCGGAGATAATAATACACCGGACAGTGCCGAAGACAACCCACTCGATCAAGATCCAGCGCAGGAGGATGGAGACGCCAGCCCTCATGAGAGAGCGACAGAAGAAGAGGTAGAGGATTATATGCCTCCCTCCGGAGACGAAGCAAGCCTCGACGACGATGAATTCGTCGTGCCTGAGGATCCAGTCGAACAAGAGCGTTTTAAACGCAGGCTTATGTCCACGGCGAACAGCCTCAAGAAAAAAGCAGCAACAGCTTAGAGCTGATCAAGATCTGCTAGCCGATAGATGGACTGAAGTCCTCGCGGCCGAAGAGCATGAGCTCGAACGCCCCTCCAAAAGCTATCCTAAACGCAATTTGCTCCCCCGATTAGAGGAGGAAGCATATGAACCCACATCACCAGGGGACAATACGGCTGACCGACCACCCCGTGGTCGCGACAGAGAGGCCTCTAGGCCCTTCACTAGACCCGTACCCCGGCATCGCTCGAAAAGCACAAGGCCACAGGGGAATGCTCCGGACTTGCGAGATATATAGGAGGATAAGGCAAGACAATGAAGATCGATCTATGGATCGCGTGGGCGCCCCACGGTACGTGACGACAACCGTCATGCCGGACACAGTAAGTCCGGCCGGGCCGAACAAAACACACAAAGCTCTTTTGAGCTCCGTCGTGATATCGCCCAGTACAGATGTAACGCCCCCGATTCGATGCGCCAGGTGTCTGCCAGTTATTCGCCTTCGTTGCCATGTCATTTGCTTGCGTGTTGCATTTTGCCATGTCATCATGTGCATTTCATTTTGCATACGTGTTCATCTCATGCATCCGAGCCTTTTCCCCGTTGTCCGTTTTGCAATCCGACGCTCCAATGCCCTCCGGCGTTCCCCTTTTGTCTCTCGTTGAGCGGGTGTTAAGCTTTCTCGGAATGGACCGAGTCTTTCCAAGCGGCCTTGGTATAGCACCGGTAGACCGCCTGTCAAGTTTCGTGCCATTTGGAGGTCGTTTGATACTCCAACGGTTAACTGGGTAACCGCAAAAGCCTCTTTTGTCTTGCAGCCCAATGCCCTTCCAACGTGGCCCAAAACCCATCTAACTCCCCTCTATGCTCTCGGTCGTTCGATCACGATCGCGTGGCTAAAAACCGCTCCTCATTTGGACTCTCCTAGCTTTTTCCCTCTCCGCTGCCGGACACGTCGGCCCCCGGCCGGACACGTCCGTGCCACCGCGCCCCAGCCAATCAGAGACCGCCACGTGGAGCCCCGTCGCCAGCGCCGCCGCCG